>NW_007731340.1:141182-162513 GCF_000696425.1 Galeopterus variegatus | reverse complement strand
CAAATAGTACTCTGGTATCACAGTGCACACTTCTCAGGGTTGCGCTGTCTCCTGGCATGGCCACTCCAGACCCGTCGCCATCTTAAAAGCCAATAGATGGAATTCTGACTCTGTCATTTTCTATCATGAGCACACAAGTGCACCCAGAAGAATTCATCCCATACCACTGCAGTCACCACTGCTGCCATAACAGCAAGTGCAGCAGCTTCCTGGGGTCCAGAGGCATATCCTACAGCCATCACTTTATCACAATCAACCACAAGAGACAACTGAATTAATTATGATGCCACCACATGCCATAGATTACTATTTTTCCTTTCTCACTGGCAAAGAGTTTGGCTACACACGTAAGCCTAAGAGCATGACCAAACCTATTGCGAAATTCCATTATCTGGGACAATGTCATGTGATAGATTCTCAATGCTTATTCTGCAATAGTCAGGATGTGCTAAGGAGAGAGAAACCCCATAGTAATTTGAACATGGAATAGTTAATATAAAGAATTATTAACAGGAAATTGGGATAATAGGGTGTTGTCCAGTAAGGAATATAGGTATAGGTGACATATGGAGTAGCCTCCGTGTTAAAGGCTGGGATAGAACACCAAAAAGACGTTGCTGCGACCAGGGCTGACTCCAGACCTAGTTGGGAGGTCACCATCATAGATAATTGGGTACTGGAGAAGTTCTTAGGGGGCTGCCCTACCAAAACTGTCTGGGGATCTGCCAACTGGGGTATCCATCCACAGTAGGAGTTGTGCCTAGAAGCTCACTGAAAAACTGACCAGGAAGTGCCTGGGAAGGTGTCCAAGAGAAGATTTTCAGACAGTGGCACTGCACCGGAGAGGATTTGCCAGGAAAAGCAAGGCACCTATCCTTATCACTCCACTGCAAAGTTGCTTGAGAGCTCTATGCTGGAGGAAGCTGGTCACAGGCAACACCTTGCTGGTGGTACATTGCCACCAAGCTGCCTAAGGAGAGATGGTATGTGCTGCCAGTTTCCAGCTTCCTAGCACTGTAGAAAACTACACACATACTTCAGGAGCCTGACAAGAGGAGCATCCCAGAATCGGGAAGAAAAATGCCCTTCGTCCTCCAGTGTCTCAGCAGAACCACATAAGGCAAAGCTTAACATCTGCAAGCTGACAAAGGAAAAACACCTAAAGAACCCAGCTCCAATTTTTCAAAGCAGACAATGATGGATGGAATTGGAGTTGAAAATCAATAAACTGATCATTGTCACAATGACGGAGAAGAAAGACTGAAAGAAAAAGTTAATAAAATATATTAAAAATTAGGGATGGCATAAGGATAAGTTTGAAAGGGCCTACTGACTAGGTAAGATTTAAAAAACAAATAAATAAAAGTAAGGGAACACCTCAGATTAACACAGAAACACACACACATACTAACACATGTACATGCCTGGACACACCATAGTAAAACCTTTTGAGCAGTAAGAATTCAAAGAACACCTTAGAAACCTCTAAAGATAGAAATTATCTGTGAATAAATGAGAGCCAGTTTGACATCACATTTCTAACCAGTAAGAATGGGTGTAAATATAGAATACAGAAATATCTTTAAAGTGTAAAGGAAAATAAGCCCACATCTAGGCTCCTACCTATATTAAACTATCACTCAAATGTGGGAATGATGCAGTGACATTTTCAGACATATAAAAATAAAGTAATTTTGCTTTCCATAGATTATTTTTCAAAGGGTCCCTAGAAGATAAATTTTTGCAAGCAAAATAAATAAATCAGGAAGAATGAAGCATCAATGATGGGGAAGAAAAGAATCAAATAAATTATTAAGACTCAATGAAAATTCAGAGTAAAATTAATGAATTATATACTTGACCAAAATAACAAATTATATTATCTTAGAAGATGAGGTAAGGAAGAAACCTAGAAAAGTGAAAATATCTTAAGCTACAGCCATCTAGTAACCTTAGATAGGATTAGGAATTTAAAATTTTAAGTAAATGCTAACGTTTTCAGTGTAGCAACCAAAAAAATCAAGCAGTTGATACAATAATAAATATTTAGCTAAAAAATGGACCATAGAAAACATAACTCCAACAAAAATCACATGAGGAAAAAAGTAAACAGCTACAGAGCTTGTTAAATAGAACATATGAAAAATATGGCAGGAACAATGACAAATATATACGTAATAACAATAAATGTGAATAGATTAAAGTGACCTATTAAAGACAATTTCTCAAAAAATCTTAATGAAGCACATCAGTCTCAATGACATAAGAATCTGAAAATAAACAAATGTAAAAAGTTAGTGGGAAAATGCCAGCAAATTAACAATATTAACATACAATATACTATAATTCAAGGTAAAAAATGTTAAAAATGAGGAAAATTGATTTTGCTGAAGCAATTTTTCAAGATTATTCAACAGTCATGAATTTTATGCACCTAAAATATAGCTTTGATATATATAAATCAAAAACTTAGAGTTCAAGGAAAAATGAATTCCTTTGTTATGATGTAAATATATAACAGATCTCTCAGAAATTAGTAGACCACACAGGAAAGGCACAAATGGAGAGGATGAATTTGAATTTCATGATTGAGAAACCTAATTGTATGTATATTTGCTTATGAACACAGAGAAAGGAGTAGTGGAAGTAGCTGCAGGTGGCTGTTATCTCATAATATATATCATAAGTTAACATTGATTTTCTCTGCAAAGTGGGCTTTATTAACATTTCATTGTGAAACTTTTATAGTCCACTTGTTACATCAAAGCACTTTAAAAAAAATATTTACCAACAAAAATAGGAAAGAATAAAGTAAATGTGTATAAATATATGTATTGAAAAGCTTTGAAGAAAATCAGAGTTTACACTGTTCCATTTTTCCACTGGGATCTTGATTTTTTATACCAATTTATTTAATATTGATGATAAAGTTCCAATATTGAGAAAACTACCCATCTTATTCATGTATGTGTGCGTGTGTTTTAATATTGATGATAAAGTTCCAATATTGAGAAAACTACCCATCTTATTCATGTATGTGTGTGTGTGTGTGTGTGTGTGTGTGTGTGTGTGTGTGTGTAGGTAACTTAACTATTATTTAAAATCTGCCCTGGTGAACTTAATATGCTACCAAGTTTAAGAAACATTGATACATTTGTTTCCAAATGTGGTATCGCGGGCAAGTCTAAGCACTGGTATAGACAGAGCCCTTCAAGAATCTCAAAATTTAGTTTCTAGACATTAGTATGCCATTAACTTAAAAACAGAATCTCTTAATTTCTCTCCTTTAGTGTCTACTGTGAAATTAAAATAGATTTGGCCTAAAGCTGCTTCTGCATCTTGAGTTCATATGCAGTAAACCGTAACCTAACTTAGTATGGAAACAAACCGCAACCTTACCTAAGGGGATATTCTTATAACAATTAGCTGAGCTTCAGCCAGTCACAGGCTGCCAACTGATCCGACCATGCCCATTTAAGGCAAATGTTCAGCTGTAACCAATCAAGCTATTTCTGTGTGTCACTTCCATTTTCTGTCTATAAATGCCACCTGCCCACATTGCTGGGTGGCGCTCTCTGAATCTTTCCTGGTTCTGAATGCTGCCCCATTCATGAATCATTCTCTGTTCAAATAAACTCTGCTGAATTTAATTTGTCTGAAATTTTTCTTTTAACACTACTTTTGTAGATCTCGGGTACATGGTGCACTCATCCTACGAAGTTAACAGGGATATCATATGCAATATTATATGTGAGAGTACTTGGAAGACTGTAAGGCATTCTGGGCTTATTGCATTGTTACTGAGTAATTCAATCTTATTGCTTAATTAGGGAATTGCTTTAGAAAGAATTCTCCCTTAAATGGCCAATATATTTTAACATAAAGAAAAAAGAGAATAAGATAAATATTTTTAGTAATCAATCTGTAATTAAATTGCTGATAGCCTCTACATGATATGCTAATAAAACAGTAAAGAACTGAAATTGCCAATAATAATCAGTTGAAATATTTTTCCCCTAAATGGAGAATTCTGTCTATACATATAAATGAAGGAATAGAAGGGAAGCTTGACTTTCTTTAGAATTGTAGAGGTGAGTGTTTTTACACAGATTCCTGGAAATGTTTTAACATTTCAAGTTGCCTGTTTAAAACCTAAGAGAATAGAAGTCTCTAGTGGTCCAGATAAACAAGGAAGCAAACCAGTCTCAGTGCATTTACACATTACCTGGGTGAGATTATAACTCAGCTTCCCACTGCCCATTGCTTCTTTCCCTAGGGATCACTAGGAGGTGAGTTCTCTTCAGATAATAATATTAAATCATTCACTCACTCCAGAAATAGTTTGAAATGTTCAACATCAATGTGAATTGATATAAACATCCTAAGAACATATATTCTTTAGAAGCTCAATTGAGAAAAGNAATGTGAATTGATATAAACATCCTAAGAACATATATTCTTTAGAAGCTCAATTGAGAAAAGCGGTCTGAAGCTTCTGAAATGTCATATTTTGAAGTAAAAATAAATAAATAAATAATAAAGAAATAAAATTTGCCAATAATAATCAGTTGAAATATTTTTCCCCTAAATGGAGAATTCTGTCTATACATATAAATGAAGGAATAGAAGGGAAGCTTGACTTTCTTTAGAATTGTAGAGGTGAGTGTTTTTACACAGATTCCTGGAAATGTTTTAACATTTCAAGTTGCCTGTTTAAAACCTAAGAGAATAGAAGTCTCTAGTGGTCCAGATAAACAAGGAAGCAAACCAGTCTCAGTGCATTTACACATTACCTGGGTGAGATTATAACTCAGCTTCCCACTGCCCATTGCTTCTTTCCCTAGGGATCACTAGGAGGTGAGTTCTCTTCAGATAATAATATTAAATCATTCACTCACTCCAGAAATAGTTTGAAATGTTCAACATCAATGTGAATTGATATAAACATCCTAAGAACATATATTCTTTAGAAGCTCAATTGAGAAAAGTGGTCTGAAGCTTCTGAAATGTCATATTTTGAAGTAAAAATAAATAAATAAATAATAAAGAAATAAAATTAAAAAAGATTTGGAAGCTTAACTTCTGTCCCTGTTGGCTTCCCAGCAGTGCTTGCTGTTCTGGCTCAGCCACACCAAAATCCTCGGGGATGCGGGAATATTGAGCTTTGCTATATTGTGCCAGCTCACCTTTAAATTTCTCCTGAGAGTGAGTTCTAGGCAAGTTGCTATCCCACTTAGATTTCAAGACTATGTTTTCCATGTGAACAGCATAGATTAAATCAAACATAAATATACACAGCAATATTAAATTAAAATTATCATTGAATATTGTCATGATACATCAAAAAATAACCTTGAGACAATAGTTACTTGAAATAAAAATTCTATGCAAGGTATATATTTTTGTGCGTGTCATATACTGTGGAATTCCCATATTGAAGTCTCCTTAATATCTGGTACAAAGCTGGAATCATTTTCCCTGTGTTTTATACTTTCTAAGTAATAAGAAAGTCGTCTTTTTACTACTATGATCTTAATATCAGGTCTCCACTTGAAAGTGGTCTCCTATCAATGTACTGACCTACACGTCTTGCCTTAGATGCATAAATTAGCATTTTTTTCTGAAAAAGCAAAATCATTTTTCTCTGCATGACACAAAAAGCAACTACAGTATACTGGGAAGATGTTTTGAAGTTATTTCTGCCTGAATAGTCAAAGTTTTCCACAAAACATTGTCTCCTACAGGGAACAGAAAGGGTGAGCCACGCTAGGATATTAGTTGGCAGATGCCTCAGACAATTTTAAGATATATGCATTGACATAGAATGCAACTCAAATGAAATCATGATCAAATCTCCTTATTGTAGAATATAATCACCCTAACAACTGTTTGTCCAGTGCTTCCTATGAGAGTTTGTGCAAAATATTTTTGACAATATATATCTCATTTGATTTTCAAAGCACAAAGCCTATCTTACATTTGGTAATCCTGAAACAGAGTGAGGTTAATTCATTTGACCAAAGTCACACTAGCAGTAAGTCCTGGGGTTTAGATTAAAATATTGGCTTTTAATCAGTACTTTATACTGCTTCTCAAAGAGGAAGAAATAACTTGAGTTACATAAACAGATGATAAAGACTCTATAATTTCCCCTCCCCAAATTTCAGCTATTTATCAGCCCTGAACCTAGGAGGAGGATCAACAGAGTATGAAATAGTATGATATGCATTTCATTGTGGCACAAATAAGAGAATCAGGTGGTCACAGAAGATGATATGGATAATAATAAGCAAAATTACATTTGTCTTGCTTACTTGTAGTTAAGAGAATGTCAATCTATCTTGCACAATCATCCCAGTTATATGCTATATAAATTATGCTTCCTATTAATATTTTGGAAATGTGGCCCCAACTTTATAAAATAATTCTTGAGATTATGATAATGTATAATATGTGAATTAAATTATATATGGTCATACATACGTATATATCTTTACCATAACTGTTTATCAGACTAAATCTTTGTGATGTAGAGTGAATTCTGTCTTAATCATTTTTGCAGTTTCTATTCAAGCATTATTAAAAGATGTATAGGAAATAATTGAACCCAATTCTTAGTTAGTATAAAGACTATGGTGGGCATGTTAGTAGAACATATCATACAAGCTTTCTGCGCTAGACCTTTCAGTTGTGTGCTAGCCTTGATGGGAAGACATATGGAAATCACAATTGTATCTCTGCTTTTCTTTATTTTCCAATAAAAACACAGCTTGTTTTCCTGACGTTTAAACACGGTGTGCATCATCTGTCATGTCTCACCCTCATTATTAAATGAAAATAAATCCTAAAGTAGTGAAATAGTCTGTTATAAAAGCAGGCAAGGTAAAAGGCCTAGTGAAGTCTACACATCAAAAGACAATTCAAAAATGAGAATGTGTTGAACAGTTGAATGCTGAGAAGTCATGAGCCTTGCCTTGTATATGACACCATACTTTGTGCAGATGATTTTTAAGCATAAACAGATTATTACGTAAGTGTTGTGGTTTCTGGAAAGCTTCAAGATGGCATTTAACTTATTAATAATTAAAGAAACACGTTTTGCTGTGGAATGGTGGTTACAATCAGCATGTACATCACTGAGACCATATTGATACAATGGAAAGCAATGATCATCATCAAAAATCTGATGAAGTAAAAGGAAAAAGGAGGTGATTTGCTAATGAAATAGTATTTCAAGCAGGGCTAGTGTGTGTCAACAAATTTGAAGTCTGCAAAAATGTATAATTTAAAGATCATTTATAATGAATTTGCAGCAATTTTCCTCAGTGAATTACAGTAAACTATTAACAAAATGATTTTACTGCAAAGCAAAAATTTAATCAGAATGAAATTGGGTGTTTTTATAAACAAGCACTGTCTAGGGCATTTATTTCAGAAGATGAAAAAAAATGAGCCAGGACATAAAACTGTTTTTTATTGAAACATAATTGATTATACGTATTGGTAGAGTACAGCATTGAATATCAATACTTGTGTACAATGTGTGATGCCCAAGTCAGGATAAGAAGCATATTCATCATTACAAAACATAATCACTCCTTTATGTTGAGGACATGCCATCTCCTCTCTTTTTGTCATTTGATAACATGTTAATTATAGATCCCTAGCTCGACTATACATCAATAGAACTTATTTTTCCTAACTAGATGATTTCTGTCCATTAATCCATTTCTTGCGATGTCCCGTCTCCTTTCCCCTTTCCTGCTTCTAGTAACCACAGTATTATTCTTTATGTAAGTTCAATGTATTTTTATGATTATTGTTTTCTTTCTTTCTTCTTTTCTTTCCTCCCATCTATGAGTAAGGACATGCAGTATTTCTCTTTCTCTGCTTGGCTTATTTCACTTAATATAATTTTCTCCAACCTCATCCATGCTGGTGCAAATGGCAGAATTTCATTTGTTTTTATGGCAGAGTAGTATTACACTGTGTATATAAACCACATTTTCCTTATTCAGTCATCTATTGATGGACATTTAGGTTGATTCCAATTCTTAGTTATTGTGAGTAGAGATGTGTTAAACAAGGAAGTACATGCATCTCTTTGATGTGATGATTTCCATTCCTTTGGATGTGTACCCAGCAGTAGGATTGCTGGATCATATAGTAGTTCTACCCATAGTTATTTGAGGAACCTCCATACTGTTTTCCCTAATGGCTGTGCTAAGTTAGAGTCCCACCAAAAGTAGGAGGGTTCCCTATCTCTGCATCCTCTCCAGCATTTGTTATTCTCTGTCTCTTTGGTAATACCCAGTCGAACTGGCTGAGTGTGGTTTTGATGCACATTTCCCTGATGCCTAGTGATATGGAGCAGTTTTTCATATGTTGGTCATTTGCATATCTTCCTTTAAGAAATGCCTATTTAGCTCCTTTGCTCATTTTTTTAGGACTAAGTTGTGAGTTTCTCATACATTCTGGATATTAATCCCTTGTTGGATACATAATTGGTGAATATTATTTTCCCGTTCCTTAAGTTGTCTTTTCACTCTAATTAATTGTTTCCTTTTATGCAGATTTTTAATTTGATCCATTTTTTTATGTTTTCTTTTGTTGCTTGTACTTTTGGGGTATTATTCATAAAGTATTTGCCCAGTCCTACTGCCTGAAGTGTTTCCTTGTCTTTTCTTCTAGGAGTTTTACTTTTTCAGGTCTCATATTTAAGCCTTTGATCCATTTTGAATTGATTTTGGTATATGGCAAGAGGTCTGGGTCTAGTTTCATTCTTCTACACATGGACATCTAGTTTTCCCAGAACCATTTATTGAAGAGGCTGTCCTTTCCCCAGTGGATATTCTTGGTGTCTTTGTCACAGATCACTTGGCTGTTAAGTATGTGAATTGATTTCTGTGTTCTCTATTCTGTTTCATCGGTCCATGTGTCTGTGTTTATGCCGGTACCATGCTGTTTGGTTACTATACATTCATAGAATAATTTGAAGTCAGGTAGTGTAATGCCTCTGGCTTTATTTATTTTATTTTTTTGTTCAGAGTTACTTTGGCTATTTGGAGTCTTCTGTTATTCCATATGAATGTTAGGATTATTTTTTTCTATTTTGTGAAGAATTTCATTGGTATTTTGATGGGAATGGCATTGAACCTACAGAACGTTTTGAGTATTATGGACATTTTCACAACATTAGTTCTTCTAATCCATGAATACTGAATGTCTTTCTGAGTTTTGATGTCCTCTTTAATTTTTTTCATCAGTATTTTGTAGTTCTCATTGTAGAGATCTTTTACTTCCTTGGTAAATTAAATTCTAGATATTTTGTTTTTTTGGTAGCTATTATAAGTATGCTTGCTCTCTTGATTTCTTGTTCTGCTAGTTTGTTGTTTGAGTATAAAAATGCTTCTGATTTTTGTAT
Source organism: Galeopterus variegatus (assembly GCF_000696425.1). Lineage (NCBI taxonomy): Eukaryota > Metazoa > Chordata > Mammalia > Dermoptera > Cynocephalidae > Galeopterus > Galeopterus variegatus. The sequence goes on along the minus strand of NW_007731340.1, from coordinate 153,089 downwards.
ATTAATTTTGTATCTTGCAATTTTACTGAATTCATTTATCGGCTCTAGAAGTTTGAGTCTTCATCATGAAGCAATGTTAAATTTTGTCAAATGCTTTTACTGCATCTATTGCAGATCATATGATATTTGTTATTGATTTTGTTGATGTGGTGTATCACATTTATTGATTTCCATATGTTTAACCTTCCTTGCCTCCCTGGTATGAATCACACATGATCATGTTGCATAATTGTTTGATGTGTTGTTGAATTCTATTTGCTGATATTTTGTTGAGCATTTTTGCCTCTGTGTTCACCAAGGATATTGGCCTGTAGTTTTTTTTTTTTTTTTTTTTTTCCATTGTGTCTTTGTCTGGTTTGGGTGATGCTGGCCTCATAGAATGAATTTTGGAGACTGGCCAGTGTTTTGATTTTTTGTATTGGTTTGAAAAGAATTGGTACTAATTATTTTTTTATGTTTTGGTAGAATTCAGCACTGAGGCCAGCCAATCCTCAGCTTTTCTTCATTAGGAGACTGCTAATTACTGTGTCAATATTGTTGCTCATTATTGTTGTGTTCAGGTGTTCTATTTCTTCTTGATTCAGTCTTGGTAGTTTTGAGAATATGTGTCCAGAACTTTATCCATTTCCTCCAGATTTTCAAACATGTTGGCATATGGTTGTTCATAATAATCTCTAATGATTCTTCATATTTCTGTGGTATTGGTTGTATTATCTCCTTTTTCATTTCTTATTTTTTTTTATTTTGGTCTTTGCTCTTCTTTTTTTTAGTTAGTCTTAGTAACGGTTTGTTTATTTTGTTTTCTTCCCCTCAAAACAATTATTTGTTAATATTTTCTATCTTTTTTTGTTCTCTATTTCACATAGTTATTTCTTTCTGTCTACTAATTTTGGGGTTGGATTGTTCTTGTTTTTCTAGTTCTTTGAGGTATAGCATTAGGTTATTTGAAGTATTTTTATTCTTTTGATAAATTAAGCATTTATTGTGATAAACACCCCTCTTAGATTGCTTTTGCAGCATCCCACAGGTTTTGGTATGTGTCTATATTTTCATTTAATTCAGAATTCGTTTGATTTCCTGTTTAATTTCTTCTTCGACCCAAAGGTTATTCAAGAGCATGTTGTTTAATTTCCATGTATTTTTATAGTTTCTAGATTTTTCCTTGTTATTGATTTCTTCTTTTATTATATCGTGGTCTGAAATATATTTGAAATGATTTTAATTTTTAAAAATTTATTGAGACTTGATTTGTGACCTAACATATGGTCTCTTGTGGAGAATGTTCCATGTGCTGATGAGAAGAATGTGCATTCTATAGTTGTTGGATGAAAGGTCCTGTAGATATTTGCCATATCCAGTTTTTCTAAATCCTGTGTTTCTCTGTTGATTTGTTGCCTAGATGATCTGTCCAATGCTGAGAGAGGAGTGTTCAGTTCCCCAACTATTATTGTACTGGTGTCTGTCTCTTTCTTTAGTTATAACAGGGTTTGCTTTATATATCTGGGTGCTGTGGTGTTATGTGCTTAAATATTTATGATTGTTATGTTTTCTTGCTGAATAGATCCATTTATCATTATATAATAGCCTTCTTTGTCTCTTTTTTGGTTTAAAGTATATTTTACCTGATATAAGAATAACTGCTCCTGCTTGTTTTTGGTTTCCATTTGCATTGTATATCTTTTCCATCCCTTCACTACTAGTCACATGTGTCTTTACAGGTGAGGTGAATCTCTTGTAGACAGCATATAGCTAGGTCTAGCTTTTTAATCTAATCAGTCAGTCTGTATCTTTGGAGTGGGGAATTTAATCCATATACATTTACGGTTGTCAAGGTATTGTCTTACTCCTGGCATTTTAGCAGTTTTCATTTGGATGATGTTTTAAATATTTTTTGTTCCTTTCTTCCACTTTTATTACCCTTTTATGCATTTTTGTTCTACCCATGTATTTTGTTATTTCTTTTGTATTCATGGTAGAGATTATTGTTTTTTGGATTCCAGATGCAGGAATCCCTGGAGAATTTCTTTTATGGCTGGTTTTGTGGTGGTGAACTCCCATAGATTTTGTTTATCTGGGAAATACGCTATTTATCCTTCATTTTTGCAGGATAGCATTGGCAGTATAGTATTCTTGGCTGGCAGTTTATTTATTTTAGCATTTTGAATACATCACCCATTATCTTCTGGCATGTAGAGATTCCATTGAGGAGCCTGCTGGTACTCTGATGTGGACTCCATTTTAGGTCACTTGATACCTTCCTCTTGCTGTTATTAGGATTCTTTCTGTGTTTAAGTTTTGCCAGTTTGACTATACTGTGTCTTGGAGAGGATGTTTTGAATTGAATCTGCTTGGGGATCTATGAGCCTCTTGGATGTGGAGATCCATGTCTCTCCCTATACCTGGAAAGTTCTCCACTATTATTTTGTTGACTATATTTTTAATGCCTTTTCCTTTCTCCTCCCCTTCAAGAACACCCATGATTCAGCTATTTGTGTGCTTAAGGTTATCTGCTAGCTCTCTTAGATTTTCTTCATTTTTTAAATTCTTTTTTATTTTTATTTTTTTTGTCCACCTGGGTTATTTCAAATGGACTGTCTTCAAGATCAGAATTCTTTCTTCTGCTTGCTATATCCTGCTGCTTAACCTCTTGGCTGTGTGTTTTATTTCATTGAGTGAATCATTCAGTTCCAGGAGTTCTGCTACATTCTTTTTTAAGGGATTAATGTCTTCGTAAATTTCCTCCTTCATATCCTGGATAGTTTTTCTCATTTTTATGTCATCTAACTGTGTCTTCTTTTATTTCGTTGAATTTCCTTAAAATTGTTGGTCAGAATTCCTTTTCTGTCATTTGAAGGGTTTCCTGTTGTTTGGGATCTGGTATTTGAGAAATATTGTCTTCCTTTGGTGGTATCATATTTTCTTGTCTTTAGTATTTGAAGTATCTCTACATTGATGGCTGGTCATCTGGTAGAGCAGCTGCTTCTTCTATTACACTGGAGTGGGCTTTGAGGAGAGACTTCCTCCTGTAGACGTGGCTATATAGACCATTGTGTAGGATGTTTTAGTATTGGTTCTGACAGATGCAGTAGTATAGTCTCTGTGTGGGCATTTTGGCCATATTAAATGTTGAAGTTGTGTGTGAGTGCCTCTGTGGCCTAGCACTAGGGCACTCAGTGATTCCTTGCTAAGGTTAGTGACACTGTGTTTGGTCATTTAGGATGTCAGTGGGCTCTTGAGTTCTTGGGGGATGTGCCTGGGTGCCCTGTTGCTCTTTGTCTGGCATGGCTGATACTTGGCAAGCTTGTTGGTATCCCAACTAACATACCCTGACCATGATGGGCATGCACTGTGGTATAATGGAGCTCCTCAGTTTGAATGGGTGATGCTGGGAGGGGATTCTCTTTCTTCTTTCCTACTGACAGAGGTTTCTTCTGGGTCCTTGCTTCCCCCATTTGGAGGATGGGTTGGTGGTTGTTATGAATTTTCTTCATTACTCTATTTGGCTATCCTGGGTTTCTGCATTCCCAGGGGGTTTTGTGTGTGTCTCTTCCTGGATCAAGGCATTCACATGGGCTGCACATGTACCTCCCACTCCTAGGTACATTACCAAGGGGGCCAATGTAATTCCCCCTGTAGATTGGGCCAGTGGGTCATGGGTCTTCAATTACTCACCTTTTTCCTGAGTGGCCCTCCTTGTATCAATGTGGTTGAGTGGTCCCTGGGTCACCTGAATGGCAATGGTGGATACTGCAATAGCAGTGGCTGCTGCTGTGGTAGCAGGCCACTCTTGTGGTGGCAGCAGCTGTAGCAATGGCTGTGGCAGATTACTCATGTAGTGGCAGTGTCTGCAGCAGCAGGAGCAGACTGCCCACACAATGGTGCCCAGTCCTCCTACTGCTGGTGGGGGCTGCCCTCAACCCTTTTAGGCCCCCTCACTCCTGCTGTCTGTCAGTGGGAGCTGCCCTCTGAGCTCAGAGATTTGAATCATTAGCTCATGTGTGAAATAAATGACCTAAGAGCATCTCAGTGTTCCCTGAATGAGACTTTTTGTTCCTATAGCTGCAGGGCTGAAATTGCTGAAAATCAGATGCAGAACCTCATCCCACAATTGGCTAAATTACAATGCAAGTTAAATACCCAACCTCTCAGAGTGTCAACTATTAATGTAAAGACATTGATTGGGAAAGAATCAATCAATGATATAGATCCTATAAATTAGTTTGGGGATATGTGGGAAGACCCTGCTAAAGCTGGGTTATTGACCCCTAAATTCTGATGAATCTTCTTTAACAGTGTAAGTAGCCTCTTACCCCCAGTGAAATTGACCTTACCATTCCTTCCACATGTGTCTTATTTAACCCCAAGTTAATCTTTCTCCCAGCCTTTGCCAAAAGGACCTATGGTCTTTTACCAGGGGAACTGTACATTGGGGAAAAGGAAATAATCTGGCCTTTCAGGGACTACTGGACACTGGATCTGAACTGACACTGATTCTACAACATGGAAAATGTCATTATGACCCACCACTTAGAGTTGACTTGTCAGGAAATAAGGTGGTCAGTGGAGTTTTATATCTAGTCTGTTTCTCAGTAAGTCCAGTGGGCCTCCAAACCCATTCTGTGGTTATTTCCACAGTTCTGGAATGCATAATTAGAATAGACATCCTTGACAGCTGGAAGAATTCCCATGTGGATTTCCTGACCAGGATTCATATGTCCAAGAATCAAGGGGAGGAAATTGGAGTGGTGCTACTCACTATTACCCCTAGTGACTCACTTGCAAAATTTTTGCTTCCTGTTCCCACGAATTAATGTCTTAATTCCAAAGAGAGAAATGTTTCCACCAGGAGACACAACAATGATTCTAATAAACTAGAAGTTAAGACCATCACCTGGACAATTTAGGCTCCACATAACTCTGTATTGACAGGCAAAAGAGGGAGTTATGATGTCAGCTGGGTGATTGTTTCTAACTATGCAGGAGAAATTGGACTAATATGCCACAATCGAGGTAAGGAAGAGTATTTCTGGCATACAGGAAATACCTTAGTGTGTCTTTTAGTATTACCAAGCCCAGTGATTAAGGTCAATGGAAAACTGTAATAACTCAATACAGGTAGAATTATTAATGACTCAGATCTATCAAGAATGATCTCGAGTCACCCACTAGGTAAACAATCATGACCAGCTGAGGTGTTTGTTGAAGCCAAAAGGAATACAGAATGCGTAGTGGTAAGAGTAGTTATAAATACAAGCTATGACCACCTAACCAATTATAGGAATGAGGACAGTAATTGTCATCAATATTTTGTCCTTATTTTTCTATAAATATGTTAGTATACAGTATACATATTGCTATGAGTCAAATATGTCCCTCAAAAGTTCATTTGTTGAAACTTGATCCCTAGTGTTAGATGGGTGGGAAGTCTGATTTATGATATTTGAAAGATTTTGCCTTTCAGAGGTAATTAAATTGGGAGGATTGTGCCTTTGTGAATAGATTAATCCATTCACAGAGTAATGAGTTATCATGATCATGGACTGTGGCTTATTAGGAACACATGACAGAGCTCTTACTATTCTCTCACCATGTGACACATTGCATTGCTGTGGGGAGTCACCACAAAGAAGAGGCCCTTACCAGATGTTTTCCCTCGACCTTGAACTTACCTGCCTCCAAACTGTAAGAAATAAATTTCATTTCTTTATAAGTTATCCAGTTTCAGGAATTCTGTTATAACCAAAAGAAACAAACTGATACATATATAAATCTTTGTTTTCTTTCCTCTTTTATTTCTTTATCATGTAACATGGACATATAGATTTTATATCACAGTATTTAATTATCACTAATTTTACATCATAGTATTTAAGTTATAGGACATCAAGGATTGTAAACATCACTCAGAGACTTTATCTCCTCTTGTGGAAAGGGAGGTAGTGCGTTTTCAGTTGTGTGAAGGATGATTGTATTATGTTGGTATGAATTATGACCTTTATTGTCTTTGTTTGAAGATTAGGTATGGTTTAATAAGATGCATACAGGTGCTAAGCTGACAGGGAGTGTGCTTGTGATGGTTAATTGTATGCATCCACTTGACTGGTTATGGGGGGCTGTGGGGTACCTTAGACTAATGTTATTTTTGGATGTGCCCATGAGGGTGTTTCTGGATGAGATGAACATGTGAGTTGGTGGACTCAGCAAAGGAGATTGTCTTCCACAATGTGGGTGGGTATTAACCTCTTTGTTGAGGGTCTGAATGAAACTAAAATTTGGAGGAAGATGAAATTTGTTTCTTTTGTCCTGTATTGCTGCTTGAGCTGGGAACTTTCTTCTCATCTTCTCTGTCCTTGGGACAGGGACTTACATCATTGCCTCCTCTGGTCCTCAGGACTTCAGATTTAAACTGAATCTCACCACTAGCTTCTCTGGATCTCCAGCTTACAGTTGCAGATGATGGTAAATCATGGGTCTTCTAGCCTCCATAATTTCATAAGCCAATTCCTCATTATATATATATAATATACAGATCCTGATCACTCTGTTTCTCTGGGGAACACTGTGGAACCAAGGATTCACCAAATATTTCTAGCCTTTGTATTTGCATTTGTTGATGCAGTTATCTCCTGTGGTGAGCTAATGCAGATCACGCTCCTAAGATGAAATATTTATAGTGAATTGCTGACATCAAAAAGAGATTCATCAATCTATTTTGAAAAAAAAGTGAAATAGCAATAAAAAGAATGTGGAGAAAAATGGAACTTCATTTCTATTCCTGACTTCCAAGCTTCTGCAGAAATGAAGGGCAAAACAGTCTTCAGATGCTGGCTTTTTTGAAGTGGATAGTGAAAATGTTGAACAATTGTAAGCATTATCTAGCAAAGAATTTACTTCCAAGTAGCTCTTTCAACTTGGTGTTTATTGTTGTTCGCCTAAGATGAAATATTTATAGTGAATTGCTGACATCAAAAAGAGATTCATCAATCTATTTTGGAAAAAAAGTGAAATAGCAATAAAAAGAATGTGGAGAAAAATGGACCTTCATTTCTGTTCCTGACTTCCAAGCTTCTGCAGAAATGAAGGGCAAAACAGTCTTCAGATGCTGGCTTTTTTGAAGTGGACAGTGAAAATGTTGAACAATTGTAAGCATTATCTAGCAAAGAATTTACTTCCAAGTAGCTCTTTCAACTTGGTTTTTATTGTTGTTCAGGAAATAGGAAAAAGATCACAAATGCTCATTGGGTAAATGTTGCTTTAAATACTTAATATTTCACTTTTTTAAAAAAAAGAAAAATCCTTTTGCTAACAATTAAATAGGTGTCAGAGAGTTTTAGTAATATCAGAAAAATTTGATTTGGCTTTTTGTATGATTTAGGAATTAATTATTGTTTTTCTCATTTAAATGAACCTATTATAGACTTCTACTATTTAAAAATTCACTATACAATGGATATTTGGGAAAAGGGTATATTCAGATAATTGACTTCACTGGATTTTAATCACGGAATATTTTAACTGTGTTTAATCATTTCAGTAACCATCAAGCTCAATTTCCCATAAGCAATCATTGGGTATACGGAATTTAGTAATGGTTATGTGGGAAATAAAAGCAGAAAACTAAATTTAGTAATGGTTATGTGGGAAATAAAAGCAGAAAACTAAATTTATTTAATTCTAGGGTTTTTTTTTTTAATCATATGTCCTCCTGAAGCTGATGCTGAGGCAAAGTAGTAAGTGACTATTCCAAGTTCATACATTTAATAAGGGCCAAGGATAGAGATGGAATTTAGATTAGTTGATTTCTTCTCTAGTGCTCTTTATACATATAATCAGTTCCTGGGGACTTCTTATCTAATTGAAGAGAAAGAATTTAGAACTAATAACAATGATTGCTACTTTTAGGAAATATATGGTGGCTCTGTTGAGGTCATTGCCTCAGGAGGTAATTGAGCTATACTTACATTCTGAGAACAGCTAGATAAGAAAATATGAACACATCCATGTATGCAACCTAAGATAAGAGGGTTCACATAATCTCACAATTTAGTGCCCACTTGAGACCAAGGGAGACAATGAGACAATGAGTTTGTCAGAAAAGAGATCAGAGAAGTGCTTATATATTAATGCTCTCACGACACACATATAAATAAGGCAGTGCTCCTCAGCTATTTAGATACATCTATTTGAGTGAATTTGCAGTTGTCCAGGATAGACTGACTGGAGAAATTTTCACAGATACATGATAGCATATAACCATCGGTTTAACATGTTAGAGATATTTGCCAGTAACTCAGGATAACAATGTTCTCTCACTATCAAATAATTACTTTTAATCTGTGTTTCTTTGGGGATTACTATCAGTATCTTGTTTCTGATCAGAAGCCCATCACTTTTTCTGATATCTCTGGCATATTTTATGTCATTCAGGTAATGCTTGCAACAGGTGTATACAGAAGTGTACCCTTATTCAGTGATATCCTAAATTGACTTCTTTAGATGGAACATTTCAATTTCAGCAGCATTTTAAAATAAGATATTGTTAAAAAGTAATGTCTGGACATTAATAATGTGAAAAAGAAAACAGAAATGTGAGGTTAAAAAGAATGAGACAATAGAAAAATGGCCCACTCCCTCCATTAATGACACTTCCCAATGGTAATTACAGGCAAATACATTGGGTATGTCTTTCCGGAGTTTACGCCGTTCTCTCCACCCAGTGTTTTGTGCATAAACAGGATAGATACTGTACTGCAGCCTGTTTTGTTTTGTTCTTTTGGGGGACTGTGTGTTATGTGTGTGGTTTTTGTTTCTTGTTTTACTTCAAAACATCTTTTAGACTATATTAATGCATGTTCACAAGAAATACTACATGTTCTTTAAGGATTATTACAACACGCTGTGACTCACATTTCCTTCAGATTTATTTCCTTCACTATTGATATTTTGCCACTTGTTCACCTTTATTTAGTTGTTCTCTATGTAGTATCTGTGTAGAAAATCTTTTAACTCAACTTGAGTAGCTTTAATTATACAATGATGTCAATACATAAAATTAAAGAGCCACACGTATTCTTGCTGCCAGGTTTCAATGCAATCACCATAGGAGGGTTACATAAATGTCAGCTTACAATGGATTTTTCAAAATGATTTGAAAGAAAAGTTGTCTGATCTGAAATCTAGAGGACTAAAGTTCCTAGCACTGTCATCAAATTCCCCTGGGGCTTAGGACTTGATTATCTCAAGTGTACATTAAAGGTATTGCATTAGATGATTCCTAAAATTATATTATTCTATGAATGGGTTTCACACTGTTAATCATTAATTTTCTCTCTCTTTGTAAAGTAAAATTTTTATATTTGGGTTTCTGTAGTGCTCGATTTCATATAATTTTCTTTAAAGAAGCAGTCTGATTGTTGAGCCAGGATAAAATATTACTTATTCAAATATATTAACTTGTTCAAAAATACACTGATTTAGATTCATTATCTTTAAATTCAAAGAGCTCTTATACTTCTAAAGCAACATAGGCTGTTCGTTTATGAGAGTATACTCTATATAAACCTGACTTTTCCTGGAAATAAGGTTAGCAAATCTCATTTAAAAAAAAATAGTCATTAATCTTGTCAAAGTCAAAGCTTGCAGTGCTGCATCTGCTCTCCGTACTCATCGAGTGTGATGGTTGGGACTTCATTAATTCTACAATCAGTTCTCAGAGTGCTCCCTTTAGCCTCAGAATCCACTTCACTGAATTCAGACAGACACTATATTATATAAGTTGATCTTAAAGCATCCAGTATTATTCAATCTTTTATTATTCATCTATAGTTTACAGATTTTTTAATAGGGTAAGGGGTAAGATACAAAAAGATAAGTGATCATTTTTTTTCTATTAGTTTTACAGACAATTCCCAGGCATTCCTATAAAATATTCTACAGTCTGAATAATTTTTGTACCCTTTGAGGGTCTCCATTGGAATAATGTAGAGACAACTTCATCTGTTATTGTCATTACTTATCCAGGTAGGTGCTGTAGCTGCTGCTAATTCCCAGTAGTCTATTCTAGATATCATGGAAAGTGTTCACAGGATGGGACGCATGATATATTAGCCAAGAAATGGTGTGTGAAAAATAGAATGATGAATACAACAGCTTGGGAAAAGTGGTCAAACATGTTTGCCTGCAATAGTGTTAACTGTTGAAGAAAATTAACAAAATCTACCAAACCCAAATCATGCTAGTCTTATGGGCAAGGCAAAAATAGAATGATGAATACAACAGCTTGGGAAAAGTGGTCAAACATGTTTGCCTGCAATAGAGTTAACTGTTGAAGAAAATTAACAAAATCTACCAAACCCAAATCATGCTAGTCTTATGGGCAAGGCCCCGTAGTGAGCAGTGTGGTTGATGCAAAGTTGAAAAAGATATTATCCAGCCACAACAGAGAATATTGTCAAGAAGATCCAATAAATTTGTATTCACAGAAATATGAGGTAGAATTTTGTAATTCTATATAAAAAGCACTTGGAGAAATAATTTGTCATAGACAGCTGGAAAGCCTCTGGATGTCACACTGTGTCAGTTGCCTGTAGTTTGATATATTATGTATGATACTGTGTATGCTTCAAATAATTCCCAGGGAAGGAGGAACTTAAACATCACCTGTGTTTAAGTTATTGTCTATTTGTTTTTGTTTCTTTTGCAGCATAGCATCAGTATAAATGGTATCTCTGTACATCAGTAAACTAAATAAAAGCATTGGAGAATCTCTTTTTCCTGCAAAAAATCCTAATTGTACTTTACCCCTTAAACTGTGAAAATAAGATGATAAATGGAGATGGTTATTTTTATCTAGTTGTTTTATCAAAGCATCAAGTGGAGTATGCCTTTACAGATTAATTGTTTCTCTTTATTTCTTTATTAAAAAACTTCCTATTTCTTATTTTTCTGTAAAATATATTCCAAGGATAATAACAATATTAAAATGTGTTTAGCACTGAGATTCATAAATTTTACTTCTATAAAAATCTAAATTTGAATATTTAAAATGTACGTTGTCACCACTTTAGCACATATCCTCTTTGCTTCAAGTATGGCTTCTTTTAAAAATCAAAAGATAATGTATCTATACCTATTTATGTAGTCTTACATCTGGACCTAAATCTATATCCAAATCTATCTATACTTAGAACTGGATCTATACTTTATCTAGGTATAGATACAGAGCATGTATGCAAATGTGTGTGTGTGTGTGTGTGTGTGTACAGAGAGATCACATACAACTATATGTAGATGTGCACAATATAGAGATTGATAACTGAAGGCATTTTATTTTATTTTTTTAAGGCATTTTAAAGTCTTCAAGGAAGTAGGAATTTGTAGACGCATGACTTTAAACAATGAGAATCCATCAGGAGTGACCATGGCCTTTAGGCTTTCTCTCCCAGTTAAACCACCATTTCTGAAATGAGCTGCTATCTGGATAAGAAGTTATCCAGAGACTGTAGCAGCTTCACATGACTTGGAGGACAAACACTGTAGTTTGGGGCTCACCGAGAATAAAAATATGCTAAATACCCCAGCTTTTCATTTGAGATTCCTAATATCTGATCCCTAAGAGAGAATATGAGTCTGAAATCAACCAGACTCAGTAACTGAAGAATCAAATCAAGTCAATTTCCAGTAAGACTAACATTATCTGCCCTTATTTTTGTTGCTTGCTATGCTAGAAGCACATGTAGCACATTCCCAGGGGAAATTAAAATTATCTGTCTATGTACGTTTTCATACACAATGTCTGTTTTCAATTAAGAAAAAAATGCAGGCATTAAGAAGCGAGGACTTAGGGCCGGCCCAGTGGCGCACTGCTACAGTGCGCCGCTTGGGAGCGTGGTGTCGCTCCCGCTGAGG
>NW_007731340.1:99359-140182 GCF_000696425.1 Galeopterus variegatus | reverse complement strand
CGAGGGTTGCGATCCCGTTGCCGGTCCTGGTCCGGTACGGGCGCGACACTGAGGGTTGTGAACCATTGCTGGACACAAAAAAAGACAAAAAAAAGGAAAAAAAAAAATAAGTGTGATGGCTATGTTCAAAGAATTAAATGATACGGTGGTACGGGCGCGACACTGAGGGTTGCGATCCATTGCTGGACACAAAAAAAGACAAAAAAAAGGAAAAAAAAAAAAAAAGTGTGATGGCTATGTTCAAAGAATTAAATGATACGATAGAGAATTGTGGCACAATCTAATCAAATGAAATCAGTAATCAAATGGAAATTCTTGACATAAGAAGTGCAATAATAAATTCTTGACAGAAAAGTACAATAACTACCCCTTCTTGCCCAGGATCCTTAAGAAAGAAAACAGAGTTTACCAACAACTGAGATTAAGAGCAGGAAAGCTGAGAATGCCCAACCATCCAGTGCCCAGTTAATAGTACCTGTTTAAGACTGAGGTTGTTCCAAGAGAACAAAGAACACCATTGCCACTTCCTAATCCCCAGAACCTATGGAATATACCATGAAAAACAACAGGGACTTTTCCAATGTCATTAACTTAAGAATCTTGACATAGGGATTATATCCCGGATTACCTGGGTGGGTAACACGTAGCCACAGGGTCTTTTGTTAAGAGGGATATAGAAGGAGTTAGACTCAAAAATATAAAGCAATGTAATGAAGAAAACAGAGACTGGAGTGATACATCCATGAGCCAAATAGCCAACCAATGCCAGCAGTCTCTGGAAGTTTGAAGCAGTGAGGAATGTGTTCTCACCTGGAGAAGAAACTAGCCCTGCTGACAGCTTAATTTTAGCCCCTTAAGGCTTATCTCTGACTTATGAGCTCCAGAATTGTAAGAGAACAAATCTGTGATATTTTAAGTCACTAAGTTTGCTGACAATTTGTTACAGCAACAGTCGGAAACTAACACAAGCAACCATGAGTAAATTTTGGCGGTAGCTGAAAATCTTCTACAGGTTGATTGTGAAGGGATGACATGACTGTAGACATTTGTGAATGCTCATCAAACTTAACACTTAAAAAAGAAGAATTTGCATTATGAAATAACATCACAATAAATACAACTTAAGAAAAGTATGAAAAAAGACACTTCATGTAAATTACAATCATATGATTGTTGGAGTGTTTATATTAATATCAAATAAGTAGACTTCTGAACAAAGAATATTACCAGGAATAGAGGGAAGTTTCATAGTGATAACATAGTCAATTCATATAGAAGAGATAAAAATCCTATAAGCATATGAACCTAATATAAAAGCTCCTAAACACATAAAGTGAAAACTAACAGACCTGAAAAGAGAAATAAAGAAATTCACAATTATACTTGGAGGCTTTCAGCACTTGTTCATAGTTGATAAAACATGTAGGTTAAAAAAAGAATGGTAAGTATATACAAAGCTTGGAGAAATTTAGTAATAAAACAACTTGGTTTGCATATGCAGAACTTTTCAAAGTACACAGTTGTTCTTTTCAAATGTGCATGCAACACTCACCAAGGTAGAATATACACAGTGGTATAAAACCCATTTTTAAAAATGTAAAAGTATTGATATTACACAAAGTATATTCTCTGAGCAAAACAGAATTTAGTTAATTAATAACATAAATATATTGTGAAATCCTCAAAATATTTAAAAATTATATTTAAAAACAGTCACCATCTGTATAAGCTACGAGTCAAAACAGTAATAATAAAATTAGAACCTTTTAGAATTGAATGAAAATAAAATATACCACATCAAAGATGAAATAGACTAAATATGTGCTTTTAAGTTAATTTACTGCTTTACATGCTTATATTAGAATGAAAAATATATAAAAGCAATGATCTAGTCTTCCACATTTAGAAGCTAGGAAAGAAGAGCAAATTGAACCTGAAGGAAATAGAAGCTTAGATATAATAGAAATGACAGAATAACGTATTGAAACAGTAAATAGAACATAATTTGAGTTAGTTAATGAAACAAAATATGAATTACTGGATGATATCAATACAGATAATTTTTATTTCATTTTATTTTTTGCTCAGGATCACTTTAGCTATTTGTAGTCTTTTGTTGTTCCATATGAATGTTAGGATTGTTTTTTTTTTATTTTTGTGAATAATGTCATTGACATTTTGATGAGGATTACATTAAATTGGTAGATTACTTTGGGTAGTATGGACATTTTCACAGTGTTAATTCTTCTGAAACCATGAATACGGAGTGTCTTTCCATCTTTTTGTGTCCACTTTATTTTCCTTTAGCAATGATTTGCAGCTTTCATTGTAGAAATCTTTCACCTTCTTGTTTAAATTTATTCCTAGGTATTTATTTATTTATTTGGTAGTTATTGTAAATGGGCTTGCTTTCTTGATTTCTTTTTCTTCTACCTCATTGTTGGAGTATAAAACACTCCTGATTTTTGTATATTGATTTTGTATCCTGCAACTTTACTGAATTCATTTTTCAACTCTAAGAGATTTTTGGTAGAGTCTTTAGGTTTTTCTATATATATAGGATCATGTCATCTATATTATACTACCTAACTTCAAATTATACTACAAAGCTATAGTAAACTAAACAGCATGGTGCTGGCATAAAAACAGACACAGAAACAAATGAACAGAATAGAAAAATCCAGAAATCAATCCATGTACTAAGAGCCAACTGATCTTCAACAAAGGCACCAAAAAACATACCTTGTGGAAAGAACTGCCTCTTCAATAAATGTTACTGAGAAAACTGGATATCCATGTGTAGAAGAATGAAACTAAATGCATATCTCTTGCCATACACCAAAATCAACTCAAAATAAATCAAAGACTTAAATACATGATCTGAAACTATGTAAACTAGAAGAAAAAATATGGGAAACACTTCATGATATAGTACTGGGCAAATACTTTATGAATAAGACCTCAAAAGCACAAGTGAAAAAAAAAAGGAAAGAAAAAAAAAGAAACAAAGGGGATTATATAGAGCTAAAAAGCTTCTGCACAGCAAAGGAAACAACAGAGTGAAAAACAACATAGAGAATGGGAGAAAATATTTACAAACTATACATCTGATAACAAATTTATATCCAGAATATAAAAGGAGCTGACACAATTTAACAGTAAAAAAAAAAAAAATCTGATTACAAAATGGGCAAAGGAGTTGAATAGACATTTCTTAAAGGAAGAGATACAAATGACCAACAGGTACATGAAAAAATGCTCAACATCACTAATCATCAGGGAAATGCAAATCAAAACCACATTAAGATATCATCTCACCCCAGCTAAACTGACTATTATCAAAAAGAAAGAGCAAAATAAATGCTGGTGAGGATGTGGAGAAAAGGGAACCCTCTTATTTATCACTAATCATCAGGGAAATGCAAATCAAAACCACATTGAGATATCATCTCACCCCAGCTAAACTGACTATTATCAAAAAGAAAGAGCAAAATAAATGCTGGTGAGGATGTGGAGAAAAGGGAACCCTCCTACTCTGTTGGTGGGACTGTAAATTAGTGAAGACGTTATGGAAAACAGTGTCTCCATATTGTTTTCCATTATGTTTTTATGTTTTCTGTAACTGTTTTTCTCAAACAACTACAGATATAACAACCATATGATCTAGCAATCCACTTCTCAATATATAAAAACTTTGTTTTTTAGCCATGGCATCATAAATCATTGATTTTAATTTTTTAAAACTTAAAGCCTATTAAATCTTACCTCACTATGTACGATTATTGTTTCACTCAATCAGTGTATTTTGCATTATATTCTAACACCTAGCAATGCTGCTAACTTTCTAGCAATGTTGCTTGGAATGAGCTGAAATTCATCTGTGTTCAATTATACATATGTTAGACAAATACTGTTAGGAACCTTTTTCTTTAGGTTTTAATTTTGTGATGAAATTTATATAGCCACCTTTCACATCTCACAGGGAGATGTTAATTGATGTGTGATAAATCTTTTAACTAGTTCCTCCCTTGCTTTACCTGTTTTTCCAAACCCTGTTTTATTATTTCTAATAGAGTCTATGTCTAAAGTCCTCATGACTGGAGTTTACTGGAAAGTGTCAGCCAGCCGGCTTTCTGTGAAAATCAATTTCACAGGCACAGGTGATGCCAGGGAAAGAGTTGGGAAGAAGAAATGCCCATGGGCTGAAGACAGAGCCCCTGAAAGGAGGCAAAGCTGAAACAGGTTGCCCAGGGACACTGCTCCTCCCATTTGCAGGGACACCATTGTGTCAACTGATAAAGTGAGACTTAACTGGAAGATGGCCTAGATTCACTGATGGCTGAAAAATAGTCCTGCCACAAAGAATGCTCAAGAGAATGTGAGTGATATTTGTAGTTACTACTTGACTTATTTTTCTTTTTTTACTTTATGTGCCAAGTTTAATCATTCACTCGTACTTTGCAAGTAAGCAGAAGCAATAGATCTTACCAGCCTGTAGGGTTGACATCTGCCATCTTTACAAAGTCTGGTTCTCACCACCATAGGAGCAACTGCGAGTATTTCCAGAAAGTTTTAGATAATATACAATTTTAGACTTTGGTGCTAAGTTTAGTTTTAAATGGTAATTTAATGTTCTTTTCTTCAAGTAAATTGCTTCATGTATTACTGAGTACTCAAACTGATGTTCAGTTTTCTTACCAGCTAAATTTTCTTAACCTTAAAAATCTAGAACAGCAGTGTTCAATATGGTAGCCACTATCAACCTGTGGATATTAAAATTTAAATTAGTTAAAATTAAATAAATGTAAAAATTAAATGGTAATTTAATGTTCTTTTCTTCAAGTAAATTGCTTCATGTATTACTGAGTACTCAAAATGATGTTCAGTTTTCTTACCAGCTAAATTTTCTTAACCTTAAAAATCTACAACAGCAGTGTTCAATATGGTAGCCACTATCAACCTGTGGATATTAAAATTTAAATTAGTTAAAATTAAATAAATGTAAAAATTAAAATTTTTTTTTTCCTTTTTGTCTTTTTTACTGACCAGTAACGGGATTGCAACCCTCGGTGCTGCGCCCGTACTGGGGACCGGCAACGGGATCACAACCCTTGGTGTTGCGCCCGCACCGCGCTCAGCCAGTGAGCGGGAACCGGTCTCCACATGGGATCCGAACCCTCAGCGGGAGCACCACCGCGCTCCCAGGTGTCGCACTCTCCAGTGCGCCACCAGGCCGGCCCTAAAAATTAAATTTTGAAGAGGCACTAGCTCCATGTGTACAGTGCCTACTCTATTGAAGATAATATTTACATCACTATCAAAAATCGTATTGTACAGCATTGGTCTAGAGTACATTTTAGTATATACGAATTAATGGATACAACTATCTTATTTATTTTAATTGAAAATTAGTTCTATTCAACCTTTACCATTGGAGATATATTTCTCTTTATCTTAATCTTATAATCTACATAATGTAGTCAAAATGTATGGAAGGAAAATAACTGGTTTCAAGTGAATATCTCCCACCTAAAATAATCCCTTAATCTGTCTGAGCCTCACTTCTGTCTATGGAATTGATACCATCTTCCCTGCCTGTCTCACAGGAATCTCAGGAGGTCTCAGGTACGTAATAAGGGACAATGATTAGGAAGAGAGAGTTACAAACAGACAAACTTGGCTCTTGGCATACTGCAGGACTAGGTGGAGTATTGACTCCCAAAGCAGTTATTCAAGAGTACAATTTCACTTTCCAACTAGAACTGTCAAGCCCTTCTTGATTTGTTATAAAATTTGTTCCTCCAGTTGTCTAATCTTTTTCACTGAACAGGCATCTCCAGGCAGAAGAAATATGGCATTGTGATCTTAAGTGATCCATCTCTTTGGAGTAGGCACCAACTAATGCCTACATAAAGAAAAAGGACAATCACAAATGAAAAGCTGGAACCACTGTCAAGTGCACTACTGCAAAGCAGGTCTCCTACTTTGTGGTTAATCAAAAGCACTAGTCAGAATTCAGCCACACAATATACAAGAAAAATAAAGTTGGTTAACAAAAGGGACTGCATTTCTGAAGACACGCAATTTGAAAAATTAATTAGGCACATCAAATATTTATCTTTAAACTGCAAAATGGATCCATGCCCTCCCAAATGTGGGTTTTAGCCTGATGACATCTTGCCAGACTAGGTCAGAAATTGCTCAAAACAAGGCTGGGCTAGGGTGTAACAGGATAGGAAGAGGATATCTGTTTATAGGTTGGGGAAAGAATAGGCCAACAGAAACAAAGTGTGCGCCTAGAGCACTCTCAAGAGGTAAAATGTACCTAAGGTTGTCTCTTAAACTTTAGCCCAAGTATAATTTGAGGAGCTTCCATTGACTTGACAGCACTGGGAAGCAACAGAGATTCAAAACACAGACTGGTGTCAATTCCAGGACTAACTGCCAGTTCCTGATACATCCCAACTGTGACCTCCAACGAGCTTTCTTTTCTTTTACTGACTCAATTTACCCAGTTCCACAATGGAGAAGTTAGTTACAGTTTCTATACTATGGAATTGTTGTGAGGCATAATAAGTTAATATAGAAAATGCTTAGAAAATTGTATGTTCTGCTACAGGTTTCCCCTGAAATATAAGAATATCTATTCATGCATTGATTTGTTGAGCCTTTACTATGTGCAGGGATTGTTCCAGACACTGTCTATATAATATTAACTACATCAGGGAGAATACATACATTTAAGCTGCTTATATTCTAGAGAGCAAAGCAGGACTATTGAAAATCTGTAGAAAATGTGGGCTCCTCAAGTCAAGAACAATACATTTTATTCTTAGAAATTTTACAAAAAAGAGAAAACAAAAAGACTAAAAAGAATGAAAATTTTTTTCCAAACAAATAGTTTTATTGAGTCATTTTGAATTAGATTTTTTTTCTTTACTTTCTTTTTCATAAGTTTTTCCATTTTAGAGACTTAAGATTTTGTGGAAGTTCAGGGAACAACTGGAGAGGCAGGAAATCTAAGCCACGTCATGTACAAATAACATAAATGTTGCCCTATAACTGCCACTTTTCTTCACCACACTAAGCACAGATGCATAAATATTCCATTATGTTTAATTTTTAAAAATCAATAACAGAATATACATAGTTATTGTTAATGGTAATTTAGAAAATAGTCACTGAATTTCTATTTTCTATTAGAACATTTAAGTCAGGCACTGTGAGTTCCAATTAGATGATTCAAGTGTAATACTCACATGTCAATGAAGTAGACAAATAAATGTGTTGAGAGAAGAATTACTGTAGGATTGAGAAAGGATGGTAGAATAAGTGATTAATCCTATCATATTAAAAAAATACTGGAGTGTTAGTACAAGGGTACTTCAAACTTCTGTGAAAATACAGAATAAAAAAGATAATATAAAACTTTCCATGAGCTTTTTGAAAACTCTTAAAAGTGCAATAGGAGAATGTGGGGGGGAGGGCACAAAGAGAGAGAAGGGTCATGAGTAAGGACTGGGGATGTGAGAGCTCACGGCAAATTCTGGGATTTGGGCAAATGCAGTAAGCCTTGGAGTTACTGAGACTGAGCAGAGTTGTTTAATAATGAATACAGGTCTAGGTATTAGGGAATGCAGTCTGGATGACTGCATTTTTATCAAACAGCCCATCTGATTTTTATGGACAAATAAGAAATGCTCCCCTAAAAAGCATGAAGCATGTAGCAACCACAGTGGATGAAGGAGTAGGAAGGTAAATTGGAGTTAGTCTTTGAATGACCCTTAATACTATGCTGGTAAACTTGGATTTCTTTCTGAAAACATTTGGGTGCCATAAAACATCTTTAAATTAAAAAATTATGAAAAAGAATACATTTTAGAAAGAAAGTACTAATTTGAATGTAAAGAGTGGACTGGAATTTGTGAGCCAAATCTGAATGATTTGGGGGCAGCTCAGGTGAAAGACATTCCAAGCTTCAATTAGCCTAGTATCAGTGGAAAAGGAGGTTATATCTGTTAGGTCAGACAAAACTGACTTTGGTTGACTTCATCTGAAAGGGAATACATTGAAAATATTGAGTAGTAAATAAGGTGACACTATAATTTGTTTGTCAATATGATTATTTAGTGGTTGACACAAGAAAGACATTCATACACATTTGCATCGATTATCAAGAAATTCCTTACTTTCTATTCAATCAAAGAAAATTCCCTAGGGATTATTTTCTAAAACAATTTCCAAAAAATATTATTATATTTGCAGATTTTTACATTCTCACACATGCATTGTATATGTGCCTTTATATGTAGTGTGTGTATATATATGTATATGTATATGTAGTATATGTAAGTAGTATATATAGTATATATACATGTAGTGTGTACATACACACACCCTTCCCCTGCACAAGAATGCTTCAAAAATTCATGGAAAGACTCATATTATTTTTTAATTCTATTTCTTCCACAATCTTTTTGAAGTACCTATGCATATATATATATATATATATATATATATATATTGCAGATTTTTACATTCTCACACATGCATTGTATATGTGCCTTTATATGTAGTGTGTGTATATATATGTATATGTATATGTAGTATATGTAAGTAGTATATATAGTATATATACATGTAGTGTGTACATACACACACCCTTCCCCTGCACAAGAATGCTTCAAAAATTCATGGAAAGACTCATATTATTTTTTAATTCTATTTCTTCCACAATCTTTTTGAAGTACCTATGCATATATATATATATATATATATATATATATATATGTATATATATATATAGAGAGAGAGAGAGAGAGAATTTTTTAATTGAAAGTTTTATGGTCTATAATATGCTCCAAAAAATTAAATATTTATAATATTTTCCAAATATATTTGAACTTAGAATCCCCTTTCATCACATGATCAATCCATAGTACCTAACTTGAACTACACTTGGGCAATACTTATTCAGGAGAGTGGACTAATTTGTCTTTTTGGTGAACTTCTATTGTTACTAAGACATTTCAAATAAATGCCCGATGATTTACCTACTAAAAAATTAATTTAACAAATATGTATTTTATACTTATTTTCTCTCAGGAATTATTCTATTAACTGGGAATACAGTAGTAAGGAAAACAAACTATCAAGAAGAAAAAAACATCTGAAAAATTTGGCAGCCAATCAGCCATTTTGTTTAAAATTAAACAATGTTAAAATTTAGTGGACTTAGCCCATTATCATTAAGATGATCCTCAATTAGTAAAGCAAGGGAAAGTATTTCTTAAAAATAAATGCATGATGAAAATATTGTATTTTATTTTGCCTGAGCAATTCACTCTCACTCCTTCCCACATGCAAAAATAAAATTAACGTACTGCAAAGAAAATATGCTATTTTCTACACAGTAAATAACCTGGGCTGATTTAAACATCTGTAAATTAGATAACGAAAAAAAAAATTGCTATGTAATACAGTGCTATGAGGTTTTTGACCTCATAAAAGGATAATTTCTTTTGAACCCTGAGCACTATGTTGTCCTCCACTAGTGTATAAATAGCAGACAAAGAAAAGTAGACAAATTATTAAAATAAAAGCAAAGAATAAGTGTCACAGGTGAAACAAAATAAAGTGATGTGTGAGAGCTGGTTCCAGAAAATGCAATAAGCCATAACAAACAAAAGCCTAATGGATATTACAGATATTCAAAGAAAGAAGTGTATATCATTACTTGAATGTGGTAAAACAATGCAACATAAAACCAAATAAAATCAACTAAAACCTACTTATTAATCTATAATAATAGGGCAGAAGAAGGGAGAGAGAGAGGATAGAAGACAGGAAGGAAAAACTGTAGCAGGGGAGATATAAAGAAGCCAGAAAAAAGATATTTCCACTTTGTCAGATACAATGAATTAGAAGGAAGGAACAAGGTAGGAGGGTGGAAGGAATGGAGAGAGGGAGGGAAAAGAGGAAGGAAATGTAAGATATGTGTACAGGAACTGGGGATGAAAAATGTTAAAAACGTGAAAAAAGCTGAATAAGAAAATTATAGTTATTCTAAAAATATAAAACTTCATTGTAAGACAAGGATGAGCATAATCTTTGGTTTAATTCTCAAAATAATTAATAGTTCTATTGCAATTTCAATCAAAATCTCTGTGAAATTGTTTTGTTGTTTAGTTTTGGAACTTCATGCAAATTCTAAAGTTAATCAGGAGAAATTGAGTCAATAATAGCTTCTATTTTATTCTTATTTTTTTAAATAAAAATATAGATTCATTCTTTTTCTAACAAAAAATATCATAGCTGTGATTATCATAACAGTAGATTCTTGATAAAATAATAGCCAAGAATATTAATGAGACTACAACAGATAATCCAAAAGCAGTTCAGGAACATATTATGTGATAAAGGTGTGATGATAAATCACTAGAACAATAATAAAGACTTATTTAATAAGTACTGCACACAAAATTAATAATGTATTTGAAGTAAAATTAATTCTTAAATTGCAACAGAGATCAAAATTTTTAAAAAGATCTAAAAAAAACTAAATCTTTAAACAATTTGAAGATGTAGGTGATTTGGATTTGAGAATAGATGGCTTTCTAATGATAAAAATTATGGAATAATATATTAAAAAGGGAATATACAATCTGAATGTTAAAATGCATTTACCAATTTAAAAGGCAAATAATTCACTGGAAAATATTTTCAAGAAATTAAACAGTGAAATGATTTATGCCTTACTATGAGTACAAGTGTAGGAAAAGAGAACCAGAGAAAGTGACAACTAAGACAAAGGAAAAAACAAGTGCCCCAAGAAAAATTGAACAAAGGAAGAAATATGGATGACTAATAAATGTGGAAATGGATTCAATCATACTCCTTAATAAAAATTAATGTAAAACAATACCAATAAAGTTCCAGAGAAATGTAAAATATGTGGAAATATTTGGGAAGTTGTATTTCTCAGGGTTGTCCAGGGAAACAACACACAAACACGACAGAGGGATTTGTTATAGGAATTGGCTCACGTGATTATGGAGGTTGAAAAGTACCATGATGTGATATCTGTGAGCTGCAGACCCAGGAAAGCTGGTGGTGTCATCCAGCTGAAGGCCAAGGACTGATAATTTGAGGGAGTGGGGATGTTGCCGGTGTAGGTTCCTGATTCTGAAGGCCCAAGAAGATGGAGCTCCATTGTCTAAATGCAGGAGAACAGGGAAGTCGCAGCTCAAGGACAGAATTTACCTTTTCTCCCTCTGCTTTTTAATTCTATTTGGGACCTCAATGGATTGGATAACTCCCCCTTACATTGATGAGGGAAGAGCATCTTTACTCAGCCTACTGATTCAAATGTCAATCTCTTTTAGAAAAGCCCTCACAGACTGACACAGAAATGCTGTTTTATTAGCTATCTGGGCATCCACTAGATCAGTCAAGTTCACACATAAAATTAACTATCCCAGGATTATAATTTTGAAATATGCCTCAAGAATCAGAAATATTGTCCCATACTTTGATTCAGCAGTCCTGTGACATTAGTGTATGCGATGTGATCCCCCAGTTCTATTCTCCCCTTATTCCTGCTTACACTAGGATCACCCCACCACCAGCAGCACCAGTGTAAGCAGGGTACATTTCACCCATCTGGACAATTCATCTCTTTGGCTACACGTGACCATAAAGCTAAATTGTGGCCAAATGCATGGTATATAAATGGCATATGAACATTATGGGACACACTCGGCTACATCCTCGCATGATAGAAGGGCTGGGTGAATTCTCTGTGGCCATAACATAGCAGATGGGGGAAAGGATAGAGCAGGCTCCCTGAAGCCTTGCAGGGGAGCTAATTCCATTCACAAGGGCAGAGCCCTTATGACCCAAACACTTCCCAAAGGCCTCATCTCTTACTACAATCACACTGGATATCAGGCTCCAACATATTAATTGCAGGGGGACACAAACATTGAAATCACAGCATCCACGAAATATGTAAAGGGATTAGGTGTGGGTGATGGGGTTCTGGGAACTCAATCTTTTCATTCATTTTTCTCTTTATTTTGTACATTTTATTTTCTTAAATTTGTACTATTATTACTATTACTATTATTTTACAATCTGTAATGTAATTCTTGTAGTCTTTCCCTATATCTTGTACTTAATAAAATGCAAAAGAATAAAAATACTATGCTGAAGAGCTGGCCCCAGGCATCGGTTAAGGGGGTGGACCATTTCTGTTGAGTACAATGTCATAATGGGTCATGACCTGGATGCACTAGGAGTGAGAGGAAGAGAACTTGAAACTGCTGCTGGTGTCAAACGGTCAGACATGGGCGAGAGTTGGGAGTTGGGGTCTAGTGAGGTGGTGGGGAGAAGACTCGAGCAATGGGGATTTGGCAACATAGTGGGGAGCTGAGCCTGGGAGTGACAGGCAGTGACCGTGGCCGTGCCAGGCTGCCACGTGTCACCCCACCGCAGCCAGCTCGCCCCCCAGATCGCGCTGGGACAGCGTTAGGCACCGTAGAGTGTTCTGCTGCCAGACGACTCATGAAACATGGTCAGCACATGCAGGAGAGGAAATGTGAAGAGCAAAATTCCATGGGGAGCGGGAAATCAGAAACACAGGTGGTGGGAGAATTTCCGATTCTCCCAGTCCCCTTGCATCGCCAGGCCCTGCCCGTAGCCATGCACGTGCCAGGAAGATCGTCCCCGCTCCATCGGAGTAGACCCGTGGGTCCCTTATCAAGCGCAGGCACGGGGCTTACCTGCCTTTCAAAGTATTGAGGGGATCCTGCGAAATGGATGTCCTGGGACCATCAAGAGACTGGCATGGGATAAACGCCCTACATGAAAATATCCTGGCACCAGCTGTGAATTAGGTCTTGTGCCAGACACTGCAGTAGGGAAAGGGACGCACAAAGACTAACGGGACAGTAAATATTTAATTCACAAGGTGATTAGAGCACGTTCAAGTGCTTTGCTCCCGCATTTAAATGATACCTCTGTGTGGCTACATGGGGACAGCCACAGTGCTACCCACCTTCCCACAGGAACCAAAGTGTTTTAAATGCAGCACAGTACTAGTTATGTGAGTTTACTTTAGAACGCGTTGTCTGCTGAAAATCTTCAAACGTTATTCTCACTGCTTCTACTTCTTTTTAAAATCTACGTCGTTTTTTGTTGTCTACCTATTCCTCTTACAGGAGACGATTTCTACCTTGCCTGGTAATTTGATCACATCAAGCAGGGAGTTTAAATTACTGCTGGGGATCTCAGAGTCTGTTATGTGAATTTCCCATTAGACAAGCTGGAGTTGGGAGCACTTTTACACTCTCCTGTAAGCTGCAGATTCAAATAATGTCCTCAGCTCCATCAAGACTCTGCAGGTCTACTAGGAGCTGGTGCAGGGAGGCTGGAGCTGGGAGACACCCCAAGCTCCGCGGGTACCCAGCACAGAGCGCTCAGCACCGCCGCCTCTGCAGAGACCGTGCAGCGCGGCAGGAACGTTTAGCCCCTGTGATTGCAGGCTGTAACCCCGTGGCAGGTTTCAAATGGAGGGGGACTGACTGTGAGGAGAAGCAGGCCTGCTCCAAGTGGAAAGTCTCTTTCCATTAAAAAATAGTACAGAGTGCAGAAGTGTCAAGTGGCAAAAGGACTCTGCTAGTTTATGTGCACGTCACCTGCGAGGCCGCTTCCTTCACTCCGGATGGTGAGAGTGAAAGAAAATAGCATCAATGAAAGTCATTTTCGTAATAAAATGAGAGCTGGGAATTGGTTATAAAATTAACCTCGTTGATAAGAAATAGGAAGGCTAATCGTGCTACTCTTCTTTTATTAAAATTGTATACCTCTTAACCTCCAGTAAATTTTTTAAGTTTGTATAAAATACTTCTTCGACATTAAATTTGCAGGGTAAGGCAGTTAATTAATAGAGAGAGAGAGAGAGAGAGAGAGAGAGAGAGAGAGAGAGAGACCTGACAACTCTTATTATTAAGGGGCCCATTAAGTCACGGAAAAGAGTTCAATAGAATTTTGCATTCATTACTTAATTACCTAAAATTAGAGTTTCTGAGATTAAAAATGGGGCTGTTTCAATGACATTTGGCCTCTCAGAGAGACACAAAAATAAATACATAAATAAAAGAATAAGAAAGAAAGTTTTTTTCTTTTTCTTTTTTTCCCCACTTAAGTTAGTGTGACAGAAACAGCTCAAGTTAGATCCAAACGGGGATTCTTTACAATTCTAATCAGCTCACTAATAATCACTGCCTTTAAGTATTTATGCATTTAAAAAATTACTACTCACAAACTAAGATATTGGTAACTTTGCTGGGTTTATAAAAAGATCTTTTCAGTGATATCAGTGTTTCTGGATCTACTGTGCTGTGGATCACGAGTATTTTGCAGTTATAAATGAGAATATTAGGGGATGATTGATGTATGGTTTTATCCATTAGAACAGACTCAAATTTTTAAATGATCTCACACACATTCTGAAAAGCTTTCTGGAATAGGAGGAAATAGGTGGAGTTAGCGCCAGTGTAGCCAGGAATTACCTTGGAGGAATGTGACAGGGACAGGGGATGCTTCCTGCTTCCTCCTGTTGATGGAAGGTTAGAAGCTGCTACTACACATGATTGACATACTTGGATACTGATTATTCTCTAATTATTTTCACTGCATTTATCTGTAGAGACTGTACGGGAAGGCTGTCTACAATGGAAAGTCATATTCCACGTAACATTCTGCTGATGGTTTAGGTCACCTAGACGGGTCCTAAGTGGAAAGCCTCTGATGCCTGAAGTCCACAGGACATACAAATATTTATTAAATGTCTCATTGTGTTATTCAATCTGCTAGACACTGGATATACATCATTTTTAGCCGAAGAGATGATCCCTGACCACTCAAATCGCATTTTGTTTTGAAACAGAGACAGACCAAAACAAACCAAATAAGCAGACAAAGACAAAAAAAAATAGCCTAACTAATACTTTAGTAGAAATTCTGATATGTGCAATAAAGGAACACATGGATCTGCACAAAGGAAAAAATATATATACACAACCTAGTGGTTTGGGCCAGCTTCTCTGGGAAGTGGCACTTCATAAAGTGTGGGCTGTCTGTGTGACATTCAAAGGGAGATAGCTGTCAAGTAGACAGTTCAATACACGACTCTGAATCATTAATACATACAAGGTAATGTAGGGTCATGTGAACCAACAGGACCAGTTTAAAAAAACAAAAATAACAAAGAAATGGGCCCATAACTAAGCTCTAATAAATTTTATTATGCAAAGAATAGCAAGAATGAGTAAAAGAACACCCAGAGAAGTGAGAGGAAAAACAGGGCACTGTGATTTTATAAGGGTGAAGATAAGACTAGAGGACTGCTCAGTTCAATCCTGCCAAGAGATCAAATTAAAGTCAGTCAGATTTCACCCATCCGACATGGTCATGCAGATGCGGTGGCGATTCTGGCAAATATGCTGTGTGTGTGTGTGTGTGTGTGTGTGCGTGTGTGTGTGTGTGTGTGTTAGGGAGTTGGGGAGTTGGGGGTGGTGAGTATTAAGTAAAGAAAATGAGTGTAGAAAACCATTTCTGAATATTTAATTGTGAAAGGAAACAGAAAAGTGGATGGTGGCTGCACATATATTTGGGCAGAAGGAAAAACATTTATTTATGATGGGACATATCTGTATGTGTTTGTGTAATGATGGTAATGATCCCACAGAGATGTAGGAGGTGACATGTCAGAGATACAGGGGCTAACTGAAGGTGGGAAAACCCTGGAGGTTGAGAGGATAGGGAAGGGGATAGGTGACGGGTTTGATGGTTTTTTTAGGAGGAGTGAGGCTTCATTTAATAAGAAACTGGAAGAAAAAGCTTGGTGCACATGCAGGTGAGTGCATGCATTTGCGGGTGCAAATAGTTCTCATCTGGTGGCTGCTATTCCTTTGTTGAGCATGTGGGTGTGGGGGTGGGTGATGAGTGTAAGCTTCGAAGCTTGAGGATGTGGTGCAAGATGGTCTATTGCAACCTGGAGGAGCACAAAACGGTCGAGGCATATCGAAAGTTGGATGAGCGGAGTTGAGTTTACATTTAAGATTAGGAACTACAGTCTCATTAATACGCATAAATGTGTAGTTTTCTCTTCAATGCTATAGATCCTAGGACAGTGTTTGGACTTATCAAGAGTAGAGAATTTAAAAGAAACAAATGAACAAACAAAAACAAACGGATAGAAATCTATTAACTAAAAGTCAAAATTCACATTTTTCAGTTAGAGAACAAAAATAGAGATGTGAGGTCTTTTGCTGAGGACCGTGCATCCAGAAGTGGCAGGAGTGGAGCTGGAGCCCTGCTGACGTCCTGCCTCTGGGGCAGTGCTCATTTGGGGGGTGTGGCAGAAGGGTCTTATCTGTAAGGAAGGGGGAGGGAAACAAGGATGGAATGTCATTCACACTAAGTTGTTGATAGAAAGAATGAAAAACAGTAAACATTGGAGACAAAGAGGAAAAGAAATGGAAAATGAGGAATTTTCTCATAAAACAATGAACAGGTCAAAAAAGAGGTTGATTTTTAACGCGATTAAAGGAAGGGTAAGAAAGGAGCCCTCTGTATAGACTGGACTAGCACTTAGCTGAAGGTTTGTTTTATTCCCTGACAGGTCTCATGTAAATTCATCTTTCTCCTTGTAAATTGAGCTGAAATAGCAATAGCTGGAATACCAGTGGGATGCGAAGTTTGATAGTTTCTTTCCAGTGGATGAACAGAAGAGATTCAGAGAGATTTTATGCATCATGTTTATTCTAAGTGACCTCTGGAGCTGAAGTCCACCCAGCTTTTCATCCTTCTAAATTCTACGTCAGGAGATTGGAAAATAAGTCTGTGGCTTTTAGATATGAGACCTAAAGGTAACTTATTAGGAATGGCTGCAGTGACTGATTTGACCCACTAACTAACTGATCAGCAGGAACGGGTAGTTGAATAATTATTTGTAATGTGCTGTGAGCTGGGAAGAAAATCTTCAGAATATGCAAGAGTTGAATTCTACTCAACTCAAGCCCTACCTCTGCCTAACAGACCTTTCCACTCAAATGTCTTGCTCTCGCCTCAAGAATGAAGCTAAAAACAAATGTGATTTGTTCCCCTCCACACCCCCACTTCAAGGCACTGCTTCCTCATTCCACTCATATCGTCAGCACCACCTTCCTCCAGCCTCCCAGATGCACAGCTTTCAAATATCAGCAATTATATCCAACACCGCTCCCCAGCAGATCGGTCCAGCTACGCATTAATTCTTTCTGTGTCTTTTTTTCCTGCACATTCACCATTTCTTTTTCACTCCTATGGCCAGGTTTTTAATTCACATCTCCCCAATAATCCAGTTTTCTCCATTCTATCCTGTATACCAATACCAGTATTGTTTCCCCAAAACTCTCATTTCATCATGCTACTCCTGTCTCTCAACAACTTTCAGGGTATCCCCAACTTTCCATACGGTAAAGTCAAATCTTCTTACATTAGAATGTAAAGTCATCCCTATTTTCATTGCTAACTTGGTGTCCTACTGGCTCTAAAAAGAACCTTCTTATCTGGCCAGGCCTGTTTTCCTATCCACAGAACATGCTATATGTTCTTTTACCTCCAAAGTCCTTTTTTTGTTTGTTTGTTTGTTTTACTGGGAAGGGGATCGTAACCCTCGGCACGGTGTTGTCTGCACCACGCTCAGCCAGTGAGCACACCGGCCATCCCTATATAGGATCTGAACCCGCAGCCTCAGCGCTACCAGTGCCGCACTCTCCTGAGTGAGCCACAGGGCCAGCCCTCCAAAATCCTTTTTCTACCAACAGACTTGACTTTCCTCATCTTCCCATTGACTCAAATCTTACCCAACATCCAAGGCCAGGCTCAGGTGCCACCTACTACCCAAAGCCTCCTCCGAACACTTCAGTCAGTAGGGTCTTGTCTGCCTCTGAATTTTTGTAGCAAGTATCATATGTTTCTTTTATATAACACTGTCTCATCCTGTACTTCTTTTAATTTTCACTCTATGTACATCTTTTTTAAATTAGATTTTGAGCTTCCTAATATTAGTGATTGCATCTTTTAACTTTCACAGAACTGAGTACTAACTTGGAGTTTTAAATTTGTCTTTATATTTTGATAAGCAAAAGAACTCTCACCCTTTGTAATACATAATTGAGACTGGAGTTTAAGTCTCGACAGGAAAGATAATAGCAAAAAAAAATGGTAACTTGTGAAAAAAAAAAAATAGAGAAAACCATCCTAAGACCTTGAGTGAGATATCAACATGTTAAGTTATCTCTTGATATCTACATTCCTACAAGATTTTGCTTCTCAAACTTATGCTTCCAGTGTGTAATACGGGAAGGTAAGGTCATTTTGCTTTTTCCTGGTATATCTGGAGGGAAAAAAAAAAAAAAACATATAAAATTTGACTGGGATGTTATGAATTCTCATGAAGTTTGCCAGGGTAACTTCACCTGAACTCCCCAAACCAATGCTGTGAGCTAAAAGCAGCATATGCTATAAAGGGAAATCTTGCAAGCTTTTGTAGAAAGTTCAACAGCTGCTATACAAAGAATACAGGAAAGAATAAAAGTTAGAAAATTGGGAGGATGGATCCAATCATTTTGGACCTTCTGTTCCATGTTAGCAATCAGAACGTTTGGCAGAGCTCAGCTTTCATAAGTTAATGGGATGTCTCACTGTGATTGTAATGAAAATTCCTATATCCATGAGTCTTAATTGTACTACACTAGAACTGAATAAATACCCTGCATAATGTTATACTTGAAATGTTACGCACATAGGCTTAATTCATGGAATGTTAAAATCTTACTGAACTTAATCTTAGGCATAAAAGTGTAAAACAAACAGAAAAACCTCAGGCAGTGTATTAATAAATGTTGGCAATATTCTTTCTGCAGCTAAGTACAGAGTTTGCTATAATTAATATTTATGATCCTAAATAACTAAAAATTTTATTTCCTCTTATTTTTATATGCACCACAATTTAAAAATGATATCACTCTAATAACTTTTTCTCTGCTAGTACATAGTGTGTGTGTGCTATGGTTTGAACATGTCCCCTCAAGTTCATGTGTTAGACGTTTACCTGATATTGTAACAGTGTTAGGAGGTGGAGCCTTTAAGAGGTGATAAGGTCTTGAGGGCTCTGACATTATAAATGGATTAATGCTGTTATTGTGAGAGTGGGCTCCTGATGGAAAGATAAGTTCAACCTCTTTTGCTCTCTCTGTTTTGTGCGCTCATTTCTGCCTTCTGTCTACTGCTGCAGGATGACCTTTGCCAGATGTTGGTGCAATGCCCATGGACTTCCCAGCCTCCAGAGCCATGAGCCAAATAAACATCTGTTCTTTATAAATTACTTAGTATTTTATAATACTTATAATTTTTAGTTGCTTTCTGTTATAGCAGCAGGAAATGGACTAAGACAATGAGCATGTGTCAATTCTCAAATCTGTATCTTACACAGGTTTCTTGACTACACGTGCAATGCCAGACTTTTTGCACATAGAATTTATGGCAGAAAGAGTTAAAATAGGACTTCTTGAATAACTATAAACATGCAATATCCAAAATCGTTCTTCTGGAGTATGGCATTTAAAATAAATAGGAGAAGAGAAGAAGATATGGAATTTTTTAACAGTCACTCATTATTAGTACAGACCACATTAAATATTTGAAGTGTAGAATTCACATGACCACATCCTCACAGCTTAGATACTTGCCAGAAGTTGCCTCACCAACATAAGGCAGCTTATATCGCACATTTAGGTTATAAAGGGAGGTGGTACAATGCACATGGAAATGAATCATCTAATCGATAGTAAAGCATGGGAAAAGACGTCTGAAAGAATGACTGAAAAATCTAAATGTATCATGCACTTCAAATCACCACTCTAAGTCAACATTTCTGCTCCACAGCTAAAGAATGAGCAAAATAAGCATCAATGTTGCTTTGTAATATTGAGGCCCTTTACTTAAATTGTTGAATATTTGAGATAAACTAAAAAAAAAAAAAAAGCATTGTTTTATTGTTTCTCCTGAAAATAAATACTGTATGCAGAGCTGGGAATTGAAGTACACAGTCAAGGAATACGAAGGCACTCCATCAGCTCCCAGCCCTGGCCAAGTTTTTACTACATTCTACTTCACAGCTGCAGCTTCTCACCTAGACAGTCCATGGGGAGTGCAAAACAACACTCTTAAAATGCTTGCTACCTATGGCCGGCCCGGTGGCGCACTGCTACAGTGCGCTGCTTGGGAAGCACGGTGGCGCTCCCGCCGAGAGTTCGGATCCCACATACAGACCGGCCGCTCACTGGCTGAGCGAGGTGCGGGAGCAACACCGAGGGTTGCGATCCCGTGGCCGGTCCCGGTCCGGTACGGGCGCGACACTGAGGGTTGCGATCCGTTGCCGGTCACGGAAAAAAAAAAAAAAAAGAAATGCTTGCTACCTGGTTTTTCCCTGGTAGGTCTCAGAAATTAACAACTTCTACCATCAATAGAAGGCACAGATCATTACATGGCTGGAAAGAAGAATGCTCCTGTCGTAACATAATCACATGCTTGAAAACTTTCTGAGTGCTGAACCCTCAAAAAAACAAACAGCAGAAAAACAACAATAAACCACTTGCCACTTGTCATTTATTGGTAGCAAAGCTTGCAACATGGACAAATTTTTTTTGTTTTTGCAGCTGCTTCAGAGTTAGTCCAGGCACAGTGCTGCCATTGCTATTTAAGGAATCTGTAGACACACCCCTGGCCACACCCCCCCAAAACTGTGGCACCAAAATTCCACTCTCCTCAGGAAACTTTGTATTCATATCAACACTGAGAATGTTCTCTTTCTACTTTTAAAAACTATTTACCAGGCTTCATTTATTTTATTATTTTGATTGCAGACCACATATAGGCTCTCAGTAATCCTAGTTTCCCTTTGTAATTTCAGAAGCAATGTTTTCTTCTTGGCTTTTCAGATTTCTTGCAAACCCTTTCCTCACTAATTCTCTGACATGTGTTTATTTGAAGAAACAGAAAACAAAAGATCGTGCTATAGTCTGAATATTTGCCCCCCTGCCCCCACCGTTCCTATGGTGAAATCCCAACCTCCAGGGTGGTAACATTAGGAAGGAAGGCCTTTGGGGGTTGGTTAGTCATGGGAGTGGAGCCCTCATGAATGAGATTAGTGCCTTTACAAAGAGGCCTGAAAGAAGCCCTTGCCCTTTCCCCCCTGATGTGAAGACCCAGCAAAAAGATAGCTGTCCATGAACCAGTAATCATGCCTTCACTAGACACTAAATTTGCCGTGGTCTTGGAATTCCCAACCTCCAGAACTGTGAGAAAGACATTTCTGCTGCTCATAAACCACTCAGTTTATGGTATTTTCTTATATCAGCCCAAACTATCTAAGACAGATCTCTTTATCTCTAGATCAACAAATCTACAAATTCATCTAAATCTATAACCATTTCTCTTCCCTTCATCTTAGAGCAATGAAGGGAGCCTTTCTTCTCCATTGGAGCTTATCTTTGCACATGTGAGCAGAGCCTCCCCCTGCACCCCCCAACACTTCATGACCTTCTGTCTTTGGTATGCACTCTGTCTTAAGACTCATCAACGTCTATCCCTTTTTTACATCATTCCTTCTGTTACACAACATAACAGCTCTAGTTCCCATCCTAAAAAACATTAGATAAACAATCACTTTCTTGGCTCTATATCTCTGTTCAGATACCTACCTCCTTCTTATAACTAAACTACTTAAAATTGTATATAGAAAATGATTCTACTCCCCCAACTGCTATTATTCTGCAGCCCACTCCATATGTTTTTCTCCCTATTGCTTTTTTGCTATTATTGACTACACGATCCCCAAAATATCATCAGAACAACCTATTGATCAAACACACCTCAGTTTATGTCTAACCATGGTAAGAATACTGCCTCCATAGTCTCAATAGCACCTCAGAGAGAGAACATCAATGTTGGGACACCTAATGACACTTTGCACTGTGGTATAGGTGGCTCTTTCAATGTGAAGGCTGTGTTAGGGTTGGAGAAGCATTGTGTATAATAGGATTGGTGAACACAGTAAGACAAGGTTTGAGAGTAAGGAGTTTGAGAGTCCTGGCATGTAATTCATTCTATGCTTTAATAAAGGATTGATGGATCTTTCAGGAGATTTATGAACTAGACAATAAAGTCATTTGCATCTTCTGTCTTCATGGGAAAAGTTTCCCAGGATAGGAAAGCTATGTTGTTGCAGTGAATAGAACATTAATGTCTTGTTAATGTAGGCAGTTAGCTATGTACAAAGTTTAAGTTCTCACCATAATTGCCTTTCTTGAGGTCATCATTTGACCTTTCTATAACCAAGTGCAATGGATACTTTCTCTCCTCACCTTGTTCAACATCTCAGCATTTTTAGACTCAGCCATTGCCTCCATGAAATCTTTTCATCTTTGGGCTTTCTTGATGATACATTCGCTTCATTGCCCTTTTACATCACTGACTATTCCTTCTCTTTCTTTTCTGGATTCTTCTTCTCTATCTGACATCTAAATGTTGGAGTTCTCAGCTTCTCCTTCCTGTATGCATCCTTTCCCTGAGTGAACTTACCTACCTCCATCAATTTAAATAAAACCTGTAACACCTGAATTGATGCCCGTAATCAGATCAGAAAAACCAACTGAATTACTGGCATTCTTTTATTTCCTAGATATTTGCTGGACTGATATGTTCAATGTAGAGTCATTGAACCCATTTGAATATTTCCCTTCCCAATTTTCATGATCTCAGTACTTTCTATTACAATATGCTCAGTTGCACAAGCCACTGTATTATGTAACTCCAGGGGATACCAATCACATTATATTCTACTATTGTGAAGGGCAAATGGTGCCTTTTGGGCTGCGGCCACTCCTCTGGTCCCCATATGCCCCGGCACAGTTAAGCTTATATGCATCTGTCTCTAAGTTTATTGCTAAATTTTGTAAAAAATGTTCTATCTTTACGATCTCAAATTTCTCACTTCTCATTTTCTTGTGACCAACTACAATCAGATTTCTATCTTTAGCACCGTACTGAAAATATATGAAAAATTCCAGTAAATATCACCAGTGGCATTCTTCTTGGTAAATCTATTAGATCTTTTTTATTAACACTGCCCTCTCTGGGTTTTTATTATCTCCTAAGTAGGCTAGACTTTGTCTGCCTTCTTTCTAAGTGCTGGCCATACGCAAGCTCTGTCTTTTGCAATTTCCTTTTGCTAATTCTACATCATTCTTTTTAAATTATTATTTTCTTCCTCAGCTTCAACCATCAGCATTGTAATGTCTCTCAAATTTCTATCTATAGGTGTGAGTCTATTTAACATTAAACCTATAATGTAACTTCCTATTAGATACACTATCTAATAGTTAGAAAGACATTTCAAACCATAAATGTTGAAAACCAAGTTGATTAGTATATTCCCTTCTTGAACTCCAAACTGACCCTCCCTCTCTCCTACTCTCTTTACCTTATGTAATGGCATTATCTTTGACTCTACCTCCTAGTCTGCAAAAGCAACAGTCATCATCAATCATTCTATCTTCTTCGGCTGTCACATGTGAGAAACCATCAAGTCCCATGGAAGTATTTTAGAATTATTTCAGAATATTTCCCTGTCCTCTAACTAATTAGCAACTCCAATCATTAACTATCGCATCTCCTACCTGAGTGATTTTCATCACCTTTAACTAGACTCTCTGTTTTATAGTCATTGCTTTCTCTGGCCAGTCTTCTATTCTATTCTCTACTTCATTTTATAAAACACCAAACTGACCATGAAATTCCTCAACTAAAACACCTTGGATGGCTCACAGAATGGAATTCTTCACCGCCTAGTTTCAATGTTCTTTTACAGACTTATTATGATCACTCCTCCCCTTGACACACTCTAATCAATAGTCATGCTTGAGACCATCCTCTGAATTTGCATATAAATTAATGCCTTCATATTTGGCTGTTTTTTCCTTTCCTTATTAAATACCCTTTGTTCTTTGATGGTTTGCTAAACTCCTACTCACTGTTAACAGTTTAGCTAATATGTGTCCTCTGGGAAGTTATTCCCAATGCATCTAAGCTTTCCCTTTCTTAATGCTCCCATGTAACCTTTTGCTCTATGATAATGCCCATTTCATTGTATCAGAAACACTTATTTGCATATCTCTATATCTTATTGACAGTGAGCACTTACGTACACTAATTGGTTTTGTAATTTTCTCACAGGCTATATTGGTGTTTAATAAATGCAGGATAGGTGAGTTACAAGTTACAAGAAATGGATAATAATTAAGGAGTAAAAGTTCAGAGAGGCACATGGAAGAACCTCAAAGCCAGGCTGAGTATTTTTGTATTATTATTATATGCAACAGTGAGTCATTGCATGTTTTTGAATAGAACAGTAATCATTATTGTGTCAATTATTACAGCATGTGATTGATTAACTGGAAAAGTGAGATTTGGAGAACAGAAAGCCAGCTTGACAGATGAAATGAGCAAAAAAAAAAATTCAACTCTTTAAAAAATTAGAACAGAAAAAACAGTTTGACCTGAGGAAAATACTTTTTGTAGACATATTTATATCAATGATTGAACTTGCCCATGTAACTTTTATTGTCTATAATGTGCTATTACTGTGGTAAGCACAGTAGAATAAATGAATAGTTGAATGTATGGGTCCTGTCAAGATTCATTTTAGTGTCTAGAGTTTTCCTGGTACTATGTTAAGAACAGTGGGATAAGTAGAGAAAGAATGGGTAAGATGTTTAAATTGCTATGAAAGTACGAAAAAAAAAGCATCCAAATATGACTATGGCTGAGGTTAGGTAGCTGGACAACAAATCTCTTATCTTATTCAGTGACTGCTTGCTTGCATTTCAAAAGCAAAACTTTAAATGCAAACCAAACAAAATTAAGAAGTCTCAAATATGCATCTCATGATAATCCAAATGAAAGTGTAGAAAGTTACTTTTTGCACGCATCTTCCTGTTAGAAGAGGCATCAGGGAAATGTATTCAAGTAATAACAGATTGCCAATTTTGCTACATCTGGATCCTTCATAAGAATCCATTCATGACATTCAGATTCTTTCTAAAAAGACGCTGATTTTGTACTCTTCTTTGAAAATATGCATGACTTCTTTTTATTGGAGATCCATTAAATTTTTCTGAATTCCCTTTTGCTTCATAACTTAAGACATGAGCATACTGTTTATGAATGCAGGAATGTGTCTAGTAGTAATATAGTTTTAAAATTATGCTCTGTTCACATACAATTCTTAAATTAAAACTTCAGATTCATAGGAATGCATAATTTTAATAGCCTGTACAAATTATCAAATCCTTGCATTCCCTGTTCTTTAAGAAGCCATAGGTATAAAATAACTGAAAATCACCCTCAAAAACATTGGTGTTATTAACATTAAATGGGAAAGAATACATCTACAGGAGATCTCTGAATGAATTTCCTTAAGACATACATGAGTGGATTTTCAGCCTAGAGACTGATAGGAAGCTAGAAGGAAGAAATGGAAATAATAAGAATTTTAAAAACATTTGGCTTTTGGGAAAAAACGATGATTTTAACCCCTGGATATTACTTTTTTTTTCTTTATCCTCCATTGATTTTCTACCCAACATGTTGGTGTTCAAAATGTTTTCCCTGCCACATACCCCATCAGCATCAGTGGTACACATATGAGTGGTTAAAACAAGGGCTCCATACATCCTGGAAGTTCATCTGAGATCCCCTGATCTGCTCTCAATCAGAGAGAAAAAGCATACAGGGAGGGAGACTGGGAATGAATTAATCTGCCTTTCAACTGGTGGAAGTTCATCACTTAAAGGAACCACATTGAATTATGATAGAAGCCAAATGGGAAACGGGTATGTAAAGAAGACAGAATGCAACAGCACTCCTTCAGCCTTATTGGATTATTGATTTGGTTTGTCATCTTAGTTTATGTTGGGGATGTGTCTTAAGCCTGGATCACATGGGAGCGAGTAGGGAGTGTTGTTTATTTTAAATAATGAAAAATAAATGTGAAAATTTATGAATCTATCCTATGGAGTGGGGCTTATTCCAATATAACAAGTACCAAGAAGACTTGTCACACTGAACTTTATTTGAACCTCAAAGAATGTAGAATTAATTTACATTTCATTATAGACTGGTAATTCTCTCAGCATAACATAAGGTGGTTCCAGAATAAACAAAATATGTACATCCTTGCTGCTACAAGAACTGGTGAGCACCAGTCCTAAAATCCCAGCCAGAAAGGTCAAACTTAAATTGTTTAATCAATAAGAACCTTACTCTGTACTTTTGAAAAGAGTGATCATTCTGCAAACACAAATATTTCGAAATCAAATTACTGGGTACTTCCCATTGCAATGACGGAGTTTACAGGAGACCCAACAACAATAGGTTAGAATATGTATTAATTCACCGTCTAGCAATTATTTTAGTAGCATAGAAAAAAAAAAGTGAGGCAGCAGTAAAAGAACTTTTTATTATTTTATAAATTTTTATAATAATAATTATTACTATTACTATTATAAACAACTTATACACCACATAAGTCCCTGACCACCAGTAATCTTAGATGTTACAAGAGAACTGCTATTTCTCTAGTCTAGTTTGGTAAACTTTAAAAAATTTGCTGTGTGCCTAAAGATGTCCTATAGCTCATTTCCAGATGTAATGTTTTCTTTATTTCCACGGATTCTTCAAAGTAGGTTATGACATTCGAAATTATAGATGGCAATAACTGATAAGACATTGACTGTCATTTCCTGATACAGGAGCAGATGTTAAATTATAGTTTAAGCAGATGACCTGACAAAATTTGTTCCCACATACCTCTACCTCTAAAGGATCCTGGAGTTCATCATTCTTAACCTTGCTTTTAAGGTTTCTAACATGTCTTTTCGAGCAATTTGAACTGGAATATTTATGTAAACATCTTTGTCTTTTTACAAATGTTCTCGATTCAGAGGGTATGCACTCTCAAATACAAAACTGGGAATTGTATTTTATACTGAAAGACATTCTACTAAAAGCAACAGTTGCAACTCTGCTGAAATCAATTGTGAGCATCCATTCAAAGTACCAAAAAGGCAACTGTTTAGCCACCAGCAATAGTGCGTGTGAAATATATGTAGCAAATGAGTCGATATTATGATACACTTTGTGTGGCAGATTGTCTTTTTCAGAGAGAGCCAAGAAGAAATCCCATCCCATCAGCTATTCAACAATGCAACCATGATCCTCCTCCCATTAAGAAGCAGGGTCTCTGTCTTCTCTCTGTGAGTCTGGGCTTATGACTTAGTTAAATTAATAAATCATGGTAGAAGTGTTGCTGGGTGAATCTGAGGCTATGCAGAAAAGGGCTGCAATGTCTACTTCGATGTTTGAAATTCTCATTATGATGCTCTGAACAAAATGTAGGTGCTCTGGTTACTTTGAGGCCAAAGAGCTACAGATCATCCAAACATGGAGAGAAACCATATGGAAAAGTCCTGGGGCTTGCTGAAGAGAGCAATGCCCAGCCAGCCCCCACTGCTGCAGCTCCCCACAGTTCCAGCTCGACCCACTGTCTGGCTGTAACCACATGGAAGATCCCAAATCACTATGGGTAAGAAACTGGGTGAGAACACTACTCAGTCATTTCCATGGAAAAGGAAGGAAGCCTCCAAGGGAGAAACCAAAGGCCCAGTGAATCAATCCTGGACAGCAGTAATGGACCCCAATAAACTATGCAATCAGAACAAGAAACCTTTGTGCCCTAACTTAATCTACTGACCAATTCTGCACTGACAAAGCTTGGGATTTACTTTGTTGCCTTTCTCTGTAAGAGAGAAGATGGATAGAATAGTCTCTAAAGTTAATGCCCACTCAACAACGGGAGGCAGGATTCAGGATGAAAGAAATTATTTGAGAATCTAGGTAATCAAAGCCCACGTAGGAAAACTGTTAAAATTTTATCATCTTTCTTACATAATATACATAGATTACTTATAAAATGAGATAGAAAATAGAAACTAAAATCCAAAATAATCTTATTTTAATTCTATTATTCAGAGATAGCCACTGGTAGACAGCCAGGCATCTCAGTTACTGATAGTATAATCCACGATAGGTAGTTTAATTGGAGCTCTTTTTAAATAGTTCCAATAAAAGTAAATTTTTATCAGTCAAGAAATATTAATTTTGACTGACCTACTATTTTGATAGGTGAAGAAGCTTTCGAGGTGCCCACTTCACAGTGGAGAAGCTTTTGAGGTGCCCACTTCACAGTGGAGAAGCTTTTGAGGTGTCCACTTCACAGTTCTTTCCAAAGAGCCCTTACTGCACTGGCCAAGGAGCCAATAGGGGGTTTCTACCAATTGCTTGTATATTTACTGCAATTATATACTCAGAAACTGGACCACAGATTATTTGTATAGTTAGTTTTGAAAGCAGGAAGTATACGTTTTCCAACTTTGTCTTTTTCAAGATTGCTTTGGTTGTTCTGGGTCAATGCATTTCCATATAGGATTAAATTTGTGAATTTCTGTCAAAAACAGCATGCTGGGCTTTCAATAAAGACCGCATTGAATTATAGGTCAATTTGACAAAGGATTGCTATGTGATAATATTAAGTCATCTGATACATGAACATGTGATGTCTTTTAATTCACTTAGATCTTTAATTTTTTTAAGCCATGTTTTATAGTCTTTAGTACACAAGTATGAGATGTTTTTTGTTTAATTGTCTGGGTATCTTATTCTTTTTAATGCTATTGCAAATTAAAACGTTTTGCTAATTTTACTTTCAGATTGTTGATTGCTAGTATACTGATGTACAATTGATTTTGTTATGTCGATCATGTATCTTGTACCGCTGCTAAAATTATTTATTAACTCTAATTGTCACAGCTTTTCAAAGCCTCCTGTGGACATCTTGTTCCACAGGTTTTCCTTTTAAGGTTTTAACCAGGGTCTTGTGTGCCCCAGATGGTGTTTCAGCCACAGCCCCTACAAGCTGCAGTGGTAAACAATCGCTCT
Source organism: Galeopterus variegatus (assembly GCF_000696425.1). NCBI lineage: Eukaryota > Metazoa > Chordata > Mammalia > Dermoptera > Cynocephalidae > Galeopterus > Galeopterus variegatus. Next base: position 111,016 of record NW_007731340.1, on the reverse strand, counting down.
GGTTATTTCCCCAAAGCTTTGAGGATAAGGGCTTCCTGAAAGTCATGCAACAATGGTGTTTTCCCAGGAAACTGTTGAGAAACATCAAATAATAAATATACTTGGGTTGGGACTTTTTGAGAAGTTTTGAACCCTCTCCTCTTCAGTGGCTGAGAGGCTGCTGGTATTCAAGGCTAGCTAGTACAGTGGGGGAAAAGGGTTAGGAGCAGATAAAGAAAAAATGCCACAAACTGTGATGTTCTTACCAATGTTCAGTAGATTTTCTTGAATAAATACTCCTTATATGTTGCAACGCTTTATTTCATTTCCAGAGTTTTAAAAAAGTTAATTTAGAGTATTGTTGTCAATGTTTTTGTTGCTTTTATGGGGGTGGGATGCATTTGCAGAGGTCCTCACTCTGCCTTTCTGGAAGTTCTATTTACCTTCTTATCTTTAAAGCAAATTTATTGATCAATAATTGGACCATAGTGTGCACATTAAATTAAATCTTAATTTTTGTCACTTAAGAGGATATTATAGAAAAGTATTAAAAATATTTTCCCATGTCAGTAAACATATCTGCAAATAATAATTTACATTCTTCCTCCTTTGAGTGGATGCCCCATTCAACTCTAGTTGTAGCCCTATTCATTAATAACCACTGATTTTTCTTCTTTTCAAAAGGGTTGATAGGTAAGTAAGCAAATATTTATAATAAAATATAGGGGATTTTAGAGGAATCATAGCAGCACATATCAGGGGCTGCTATATCAGAATGAGGGCAAAAAGATGTTAAGATTTTCTTAGGGAAAAAAAATAATATTTAAACAGAATTTTGAAGAATGAATAAAAATAGTCTTGGCAAAGTAAAAGAAGAATGCCTCTTAGGCAGAAGGCAAAGGCCTAATTGTGAGAGTATTTATTATGGCTGGAAAGTGGAGAGCAGAGGGAGGTGACCAGAGATTGGCATGAAATGGTAGGAGAAGCAAGGGGACACCGAGGGGGACACAGATGACCATTTTAGAGAAGTAACTGGCTGCAGAAAGTAGAAACTGGGCAAGTCTGCACACAGAAAAATGAGAAAGGAGGCAATCACAAAATGCTGGTGGAAAAGAATGTTGACTTTTTCCAAAGTAACGAAGGTGAGGAGGGGACAGGAAAGAGCCCAGATTCATAGAAGTGCAAGGGTAGCAGCTGGCGATGAGCAGAGACTTGAGAAGGAGAGAAGCCACTGAGTCCCAGGCTTTTGGTTTGTAAAACTTATTTAAAGTTCACTTCGATCCCCGGCAGGTGCAGTCATTTTGTAGGGGAATATTATAAATTTGTTCTCTGACATATTTATCTTGTGATACATAGGAGGTATCATTGTGCGGATACCCAGTGGGGATTTTAACATATACACTGAGATCTCAGAAAAGAGATCTGAGCTGGTAATAAAGATTTAAGAATCATCAGCATAAAATCGATCATTGAAGCCATGCACGTGGATGAGATGGTGCAGAACAGGAAAAGAGAACACAGAGTCAGTGCTGATGTTTAGCAGCAGACCTGTGGCAAGAAGCCTGCAAGGGAAACTGAAGGAGTGGCCCAGAATGAGTGGAGCTAGCCAGCGAGTGAGATGTCCTGGGAGCCCAGGGGGTTCAGGAGGGAGACAGCAACAGTGCTGCATGCTGCTGAGGGTAAGTAAGATATGCATTGAACGAGTGAGATGTCCTGGGAGCCCAGGGGGTTCAGGAGGGAGACAGCAACAGTGCTGCAAGCTGCTGAGGGTAAGTAAGATATGCATTGAACGGTGTCTTTGGGATCTAACCACAGGGTCATTGGCAACTTTGTGAGCACATTTTTGGTGTAATTGTGGACATAGAAGGCAAACTTTAGGGTGAGTAGGTCATAAAGATGTAGAGAGAGCCACTGTAGACAAATCTCTTCAGAAGCTTGGCTGTGGAGAGAGAAGGCTGCAGACAAACAAAGAAGAGAGATTAGCATTAGACCTACTCATAGGGTATTTTCTTTCTTTCTCCCTCTTTCCCTTTTGGATATGCACTGTTTTGTTACTTTCTTAAGCTGAGAAGGAAGTTTAAAAATTTTTCAGATGTTGATAAGAAGGAGCTGGTAGAGAGGGAGAACCCAAGACCTGAAAGTCCTGGTGGCAATAAGTAGATCTGGAAAAGGCAACAACCACGAGTCAATCATCCGCCGCATCCTCTATGACCTTCACTTAACCCGACACATAGCTGGTTATCAAAACCAAGAAAAAAAGTGGGATGTGGGATAAAAATCATTCACATCTTCCTTCATAGCCATACAACTAATTTTATCAAATTTAGTTTCTCAGTTCAACAAAAATTTGGGTTTTCTTTAGAATATCCTTAAGGGAAAGAAAATGCCCAGTTCTAGAGCTCCCAGTTATCCCTCTTAAAAGACATCTGTGGTGAGCAATCACGTGCTTTGCTCTGTCCCCAAGATATCTTTTGGGTCAGGACACATTTAGGACCAACCAAGGCCAGCAGATCTGTCCTGTAAATTTCTAGCTTCAGTAGAATCTAATTCTCTACCTCAGGACTTAATTAACCCCCAGGCGTTAGGAGAAGCTGCTGTCTGTAATTTTCCTGGTACTCACAGAGAGTCTGGCTCATTTTCTATGCCAATACATTCACACATAATCAGTTCTTACTTTTCTGTAAGTCTTACCTGCTCTTCATGTGGGGTGGCTCTCTATTGCATGTAGTCATCAAAGGCAGTATAATCCACAGGCAACTATATTAAGGGATGCTGCAGTAATATCTTTTGTGGCGTGACTATAACCCAGCCAAAGAAATTATATTCTACTTTTCTCCTACCTCTTCCTGAGTCGGTCTGTGACTCTTCCAGTTTGTTAGGACTTATCTTCTAGGCTCTGAATTAAAGAGACTAAAAACTCTATCCCCTGTGAGAACCTTTAATGAGCAGTCTCTAACGTCATGACAGTAAGTCACAGGATGAAAGCTACACACGGTGCAGGGTCTACCACTGTCAGGAGTGGATGGGAAAGTCACTCTCTGGAGCCCGTGGGTTCCCTACAGGCTGGGTCCTCATGGACAACTGTTCTCTTCTGCAGAAGACACTTTGCTGGCTTTGCAGAAGACTGAGAAGCAAGGCAGGAAGGAAACAAGACAGCGATGAGATACAACAGTCACCTTAGCTCTGTGTGACAGCCCACTGAGAGAATATTTTAAAAGCTATTTCAGGAAGAAAGCTGAGACTTTATGAAGTCACCTTGTAGTGCTTAAGTGGAGTGTCAGAAAAGACTTGAAAATGTTTGTAGCAGTGTCAAAATAAGCAGTGAGGGAATCGTGAGAACACCAAAAACAGGACCGAACTTCTCGAATTGATGTAGCTGCCGTGCCTCTTCCTGTAAGCATTAGACCTTGGAGAGATTGCTGAGAAAACACAGCAACACTCTAAGTGTCTTGCTTTGAAATCCTCAGCAAAGGAGATAATTATCATAATGTACACAGCAGCTTCTTCTTCTGCCAATGTTCCTTTTCATCAATCTCTCTATTGTTTTCCCCAACAAGATGATGGGTAGTAATAGCAGGCCCCGATTCTCTCTCTTTTTAATACCTTTAATGCTCACTGAACCACATTTAATTAAGGGAATGTATATTGATACGCATAGCATAATCGGGTCAGGCACTGGAGCTGAGATTGATGGAAGACAGCTCTTTCACACTTATTTCAATTTATGAATGTTCAGACGCAGACAGATAGTGAAAAGGATTTAATTTCCGTTTGTGTTGTTTGCACATTCTTTATAATGTAAGCATTAATTGAACATGCTCAGTGTCAGTGCGGAGCAGTCAAGCATATCCGTTTTTCATAAATGAAGGTCACAGGTCAATCCCAAGCAAGTTCCCAGCAATCTACTCATAGAAATGTATTTACATTCGATCAGCTCTAATATGAAAAAGACTAGAGATCTGGAAAATTAGCAGCAGGACAGCAACACAGCTTCAGGCATAGGATGGCACCTTCTGTAAAGCAAACACTGAGGATTTGCTTCTCTTCACCTTAGAATGCTGTTTTGGCCCTCAGAGGCATTTATGAGGTATCCCTTCAATTTGTTGTTGAGGCCACTCATCCAAATGCTGAATCCAGACTGCTGAGCTTGGGGAGGGGTGTTAGCTGCAATTTAATTTGATGAGGACAAAGGTGCTGATGTTAATCCACAAAGCATTCCGTCCATTCACTTTAACAAATATTTGTTGAAGCTCACTATGTGCTCAACACTATGGTAGGCACACTTCATGTAAACTGAATAATATATTTTCCAGATGAATGTGTGGCTATTTTTTAAAATATATGAAGATGTCAGCTTTCCATGTAAAATGCTGAATTTATAATAGCTTTTTCTCATTCTGCATTTTCCATTATGATGTTAATACCATTATATTTTAAGATGTAGGCACTGATTTAGACTATTTTGTACACTTCTGGGATTTTAGCACAACTTGAATTTAAAATTGATTTATATCATTCTTACAATATAGTCCAAGTTCCTGTATCTTGATCTAATAATTCTGTAATAAAAATAAGTCTCACTTGTTACTCCTGTATAATAATGTGCAAAATTTCTCACATCTAGAGTAATATTCTCCATATATTAAGCTCACAGCAATATGAAAAGCTTTTCTCACCTTTCCAAAATTTGTGTTCTTCTGAAATTTATCTTCTTCCCCGAGAGTAAGCATTTTACCCACATAAACATCCTTACACATTTTTGTCTTTATCAGCAAATGTAATTTTACTCATTGCCTCAGACACATTAACATATTTACTCCATCTCTCATCTTCTTATTTTGTCCCTAAACTTTTCAAGAGTTTATGTCCAGGACCTTATAAACTCATTTTATATTTTGTCCTTAAATAGTGCATGGTCAGTAAAGTAGGCAATATATCACTAAAAATTACATCTGACTTGAAGTTTTAGGTCTTCATAAAGACTATTAAAAAGTTAGAGAAGGGCCGGCCCAGTGGCGCACTGCTACAGTGCGCTGCTTGGGAGTGCGGCGGCGCTCCCGCCAAGGGTTCGGATCCCACATACAGAACGGTTCCCGCTCACTGGCTGAGCGAGGGGCGGGCGCAGCACCGAGGGTTGCGATCCCGTTGCCAGTCCCGGTCCGGTACGGGCGCAACACTGAGGGTTGCAGTCCGTTGCCGGACATGAAAAAAGACAAAAAAAAAAAAAAGTTAGAGAAAATGATGATTGTCATCAGAAGAGCTATTCTGTGTTACATTCAATTTTTCCATCTTATTTGATTCAGAAGAAAACAATAGGAAAAAAATTAATAAATATTGAGTCTGACAAATATTTAAAGAGTTACCTTTTAGTTTGACTAAGGAAGTCGATAAAACGGAAATTAAAGACATAAAGCACAAATTAAAGAAAAACTATTTTTAAAAAGCAAAAATGAAACTTATACTTGTAAAATTTGTATTCCAGGTTGATTTCCTCTCCTAATTTGAGAAAATTAAATGACCAACACCATACTTTGAAAAATAACTGCCCCTAAAAAGGGATCCAGAAGGAACATATTAGGTCCTATGGGAAATTTTCATTAAATAATACATTTATGAAAATGAAAAAAACAAACAAACCAAAAAAACATTTGCCCCATCCCAAGCCTAAAACATAACTAAAAATAGGGCAACCATTTTACAATCATTTAAAAACAAAAACTACAGTTAGAGGGCGGGGTTTTGTGCTATTATCAGAGGAGGAGATTAGGGATCATCTACCCATTTTCTGTGTGGTATGTCTCCTCATATAGACATCAAATATTTTCATATTTAGTTCTAGGAGAGGTGTGCTAATTATCCAACCTCCTTTCTTCATGTGAAATTTTTGGGGAAAGATATCATAGCACATATTGTATAAAATAGAAATAATAGGTATTGTTGAGAGATTGGAAGAAAAAGAAGTCTTAGAGGCAAGAAAAAATAGGTGACCTCAGTGTACACGCTCAAAATGGAGGAAAAATATATGTTGGGTGTGCTCTGTTGTCTGTCAGCTGAGAGTTTCACTGCTGAGAAAGAAGAAATTCCTGAGGTGACAGATTCCAGAGGAAAGGTAGTAACAAATTCTAATTGGAAGGTCATTGGTGGTGAGCAAGACACACAATGCCTGCAAGCAAAATGTGTGAGACTTGTTCTAAGAGTTGTTCAATGGCTACTAATACAGGATAGTCCTCGTGGGTTGCATCTGATCTGGAAGAATGACATAGCTCATCACATAATGCCATGTCCAGTAGCTGAAGCAGCACAGGACTCCAGTTCCGGAATCTGCCAGGTAAACAATGTTTGCTCAGAATGAAAAGGAAAAAATGCATTAAATGAAAAATGATACAAACAAATAATAGACTAGGGTAGCATGTTTGCAGATGAAATATTTTTGAACGATTATTGCTGTTTTCTTTTCCCTCTAGGCAAAAGAAGCAGGCAAAACCAGAACAGACTTGTGTTTTGTTCTTTTTTTTTTTTTTTTTTTTTTTTTTTTTTTTTTTTGCATATGTGTGTGTGCAGGAGGTGATGTACAACTAAATTAATGACTGGGAGGCTTACTGGATATTTCTTATTAAATTTAGTGGCAATTGATCAATGTGTAGTATTTGCCTTTCCAGGTTAGGAAATTACTGGAATTTGCTTATCTTTCATTTTCTTTTCACCCAGTAGGTTTATAGAGAAAAGAATGATTATCAGTCAAAGCCAGAATTCTATTTTCCTAACATATTTGACCTTAATTTTCATTCATTTTGAATAAGTTTATGTAGTGACTTCCCTTTGAACAAAAAGTAACTGATCTTTATACCAATCTCTTAAACTCATAGCTCTGTCTAGAAATACACTGAAAGAGCATAAAGTTTATTTCAAAAATACAAGAGGTAACCAATTTGAAAAAAATAAAAATAGGATGCTAGATTATCTTCAACCAACAAAAAAGAAATGTAAAAATTTCTGTTTCAAAAAGTCTGACTCACTAAAACATCATGTTATTCATTTTCAATTTATACAATTTATATTTGTCTATTATATTTCAATAAAGCTGGATGGAAAAAAGTCTGACTCATATTCATACCTTCCAGTCTACTAAATCAGGAGTTCACCAACAATAACTTGTGAGTCAAACCAAGCCCCTGGCCTATGTTTATAAATAAAGTTTTATTTACAAGAGAGCCTTTCCTACTCATTATGCACTGGTTGCCTTTACACTGCAACTGCAGAGCTGAAAGATTGCGAGTGGGCAAATGCCTTCAAGGCCCAAAATATTTCTATCTGGCTCTACGGAAAAAGCTTGCTGCCCTCTGTACTAACTGCAAAGATTTTATGCCAGATTAGACTGAAAATGTATGAAATTTCTGATTTTTCTTTTCACTCTGTTATTCCATTACTACACTAGCAGGAATTTTTTGGTGAAGTCCTCTGCCAGTGAATGATCCATGCATTCCTTTGTATCTCTTAAGACTTCTCTCCAAGGGAGATATTTTTAGTCCTCATTTTATTTAGGATAATATAGACTCAGATAATTTAGAAAGATTTTTCTATCATACAGCTAATAGCAGAGAAGATACATTTTCTAAATATCTTCTGGGATTTTCAATGAATCAGTCCTCAGCTCATAGAGAAGAATTGACTACAGAAGGCCAAGTTTCTCCCACTCCATTTTGCATGTTTTTGTTGGTTTTGTTTTTAGTACCCCTTAAGGCTTTATTATGAATACTGAGTATAAGTGTTCCTTTTGAATTTTTCAATATTCATTGAATATTTTTAGAAGAGCCATTAACTCTAACCTATATTCTGTGTACAGAGACTATTAATGTGCAATTCCGAACCAATCTTACAAGTTTTCTTGTTGCCCAGTGTGGGTATACATAAAGCTTATATAATTATTATCTTTCCAATGTCTTCCTGCATGTATATGTTCTTGCAGATGGGCTATAATACTATTATTACACTAATATTGTTAGGAATGCTGAGAAATATGATCTCGGCATTTCTAATTCTCCAACAATGCCTCATTGTTGTCAGATGATAGGATTGTATGAAGAAATGTGATATTACGGTTTTTGATTCTCTGACCTCCTTGCCTGACTGTAGGTCAAAAGACTCCCATTCCAGAAAGGGTCCCACCCCATGCCCGGGAAGATTGAATGCTGCACAGAGAGGCCAAGAAGGGCCTGAACAGACAGTCCTTGCTGGGTTTCTCCGCCCAGGCTGTTCGTGTTGGATCAGACTCTTCCTGTCCAATCACACCTCTACACAGTTGTCATGCTTCAGTCATGCCTACACAATGAAGCTTCCACAAAACCCAAGAGCACAGGGTTTGGGAGCTTCTGAACAGCTGAACATGGGGAGGTTCCTAGAGGGTGGCACCTGGGGAGGGCATGGAATCTCCGTGCCCCTTCCCCATACCTCGTCCTGTGCATCTCTTTGTCTGTATCCTTTGAAATATCCTTTATAATAAACCAGTAAACATGTTTCCCTAAGTTCTGTGATCTGCTCAAGCAATTTACAGCTGGTTGGTAAAAAGTTCCAGAAGCCTGGGCTTGCGACTGACATCTGAAGTGGGAGGTAATCTGTGGGACTGAGCCCCACTGTGAGATCTGACACTATCTCCAGGTAGATTGTGTCAGAATTAAGTTAAAGGACACCTCAGTGACATCTGCTATGTAATTGATTGCTTGTTTGCTGGTGGGGAGAAAGCCCCATGTATTTGGTCATGGAAGTTGGTCTTCTGTGTTGCTTGCCATGCTGTGAAAGTAGGGGAAAGACACTGTGTGTGTTCTTCCCACTCGCTCATAAAGAAAAAAAAAATGTGATTGAGCACCTACTGTGTACAAAGCCCCATGCTAAGAGCTCAGGATAAATGAGTGTTTTCCTCAAGGAGTGCACAGTCTGATGAGGAAACAGGAATGCAAACCGATCATTCCAGTAGCACGCAGATGTGCTCTGATTAAATGAGGCACAAGATCCAGTGGACCCACTAACATGGACAGTCCTGCTTTCTGGTTGGTGTTGTGGTGGGATTGGGAAGACTTCTTGGAGGTCAAGTTTATTCTTAAAGAATGAGGAAGAATTATCCAGGCAGCATCAAGAAGTGGTGATGATGGGAGTGGAGGGGATAGGGGCTCAGCACAGAGTAGCATGATGCCTGCAGGGATCTAAAACCAGTTTGGTATTTGGGAGGAATATGGGTGGCCCAGAGAGTCTCAAAAGTTGAGGCTAGTGACAGAAGTTGAGGCTAAATGCAAGTCACGTTGTCATATCTGTTTTGCCTGGGCTTAGATTTATCCTGCCAGCAATGATGCCCATAGCAAAGAGCAAGAGATTATGGCCTTATCTTTTTATGGTTGTATGTGGAGGGTATATGAAGAAGACGGAAAAGAAGAAGATAGATTTGAACTCTATTAGAGTAATTAAGAGAAAGATTATTTGCAACTGAACTAGGTAGGATGACAACAGGGAGAGAGAAAGTAGAATGAATTGGAGAAATAAAATACTCACAGAATATCATACCTGACCCAATGTGAATGGTGTGAAGTTCAGTGTGAATACTTTCAAGTTAATTGCTGTGGATACTGAGGATATTAATGCCACCTAAGTAAATAAGGAGCAGGTTAGAAGAATCTGGCATAAAGGGAGTGATAGGGACCTATTTTAAAGGTGTAGGGTTTGACATGCTCACAAGTAGATCTAATGAGTGTGTCCGGCAGGCAGGTGGATGTGTGACCTGACACTCAAGAGAGGCTGGCACAGGAATGATTTTGGACTCACTACCATAAGGAGCGATTTACAGCATCTCAGTCATGGAGGGAGTGGTGAACAGCAAAGGTGAAAGAAAGGAGATAAAACCCTAGTGGAAAAGATGGTATTTAAGGGACAGCGAAAGGCATCTATGAAGGAGACTAAGAAGGAAGCAGGAGCAGAAGAGCATGGAGCTGCGCAAGTGAGAGGGAACGGGGGGAAGCCAGTGTCAGAGGAGGGACAGTTGTGAGATGGAGAAGGGAAAACAAAAACACCCACTCAACTGTCAGTGAGGGGACACAGGTGGCTCCAGCAAAAGGCCTTTCAGGGGAGCGAGGCAAGGATGCAAGCCCAGTTTCAGGAAGGGGAGAGAGGAGATACAGACAAACCTTCTAAGTTGTTTGGCTGAGCAGGAAAGCAGAGGACAGGCCACCATCTTCAGGGGCTGCCCCAGCACGGGTCGGTCCCCACCCTCACCAAGGACAAAAGCTATTTGATTATATTTACGGTGCGATGGAAAGTAGCCAGGAGACAGAGAAGGACAAAGATCTGTAACAGAGATAGAATAAATGAACTAATGTCCTATCAAAGGTGGATTCAAAGAAATGGGAAAAAGGGAAGGGTTTAGTTTGTCTTGAAAGAATCATCACTTCAGGTTGGTGGAAGGGTGAGCAGGTGCGGAGGACCTGGTTTTGAGCAAGGGAGGAAGCCTGGAAGGTGGGGAAGCCCTCGTCAGGCTCACCTGGTTTTCTCAGTGGTGGAGGGGCGGGTTATGAGTGGGTTACCAGGAGGGTTTGAAGCAAATGTTGAGATTTGGATCAACCTTTGAGAGTAATTGTTCAGGTATTTTTGAATGGCAAGAGTGGATTTTTCGAGTCTTAACAAATAATTCAAAATAATTTCTTTTTGAAGAGAGCAAATTTGCTTTCATTTTTGTGCAGAGATAATATTTTGAATTATTAACCGAGGTGGTCCCTGAATTTACTGGCATCTCTTGCCCGCCCCCCGGCTCCCCATAAGGCAGGCAGCAGGGCAGCATTTCCCAAAACTTAGCCATTTCCTCGCCACTTACATGATGTTTCACCATCTCAATGAACAACCGGTACTCTTATTGATATTGTTTCCATAATTGATTCATTTACTTCATGAAAAACTACTCCAAAGGAAAACTTAAACATACAAAATTCAAAGAGAAAGGACATCTCACCCTATTGTAAGTAGAACATAAGCATAAAATACATAGCATTTTAAATAGAAGACTATTACCCTAAATACTATTCCCAGTGAAAGTCTGAGTCTGTGCCTCCGTTCTATGTTAGAAAGAGGGATAATGTGTGTCCTGGGGTGATCTTCTGAATATAGGTACACCAGTAGAACAGTTTTCTCTTTGACGTAATCAGGAGTGATAGAGAATTAAAAAGAGAATGACAATCACGGTGTGATTCTTTGCTATTTAATGCATGGAGTCTGAATCCCTCCTAAAGCCATCTCAGTATCACCTGTGATGCTTGTCTTAAAATTTACAAAAACAAAGATAGGAAATGTTGCATTCATTCCCTTGAGAAAGGGAGATGCAGAGGAAATGCAGAGAGACTAATGGAGATGACTACTGGATGTTACAACCACAAAGAAATAATAAATATTTGGGTGATGGACATGCTATCTATTCTTTTTTTTTTCTAATTATTTTTATTTTGTCAATATACAATGTAGTTGATTATTGTGTCCCATCACCGAAACCTCCCTCCCTCCTCCCTCTCCCCCCTCCCACCCAAGTGTGTCCCCTCCATTTGCTTGTTGTAAGAACTTCAAAAAAAATTGTGGTTGTTATATCTTCCTCTCCCCCCCCCTGGTTTGTTTGTTGTTGTTGTTTTTTTTTTTTTTTTTTTTTTTTTTTT
>NW_007731340.1:21128-99349 GCF_000696425.1 Galeopterus variegatus | reverse complement strand
CCCCCGGTTTTTTTGGTTTTTTGTTGTTGTTGTTTGTTTGTTTTGTGTGTGTGTGTGTGAGAGAGAGAGAGAGTGTGTGTGTGTGTGTGTGTGTGTGTGTGTGTATGTGTGTGAATTGATTCATTCACCTTTAGCTCCCTCCAATAAGTGAAAACATGTGGTATTTCTTTTTCTCTGCCTGACTCGTTTCACTTAATATTATTCTTTCAAGGTCCATCCATGTTGTTGCAAATGGCAGTAATTCATTCGTTTTTATAGCTGAGTAGTATTCCATTGTGTAGATATACCACATTTTCCGTCGAAGGTATACCTGTTCCCCAATGTTCATTGCAGCACTCTTCACAATAGACATGCTAACTATTCTGATTAGATCATTATATAATATATGTATGTATTGAAACAAATTGTACCTCATAAACATGTACGATTAAGAAAACTAAAAAATAAAAATAGCAAAAACAATAAAACATGGCGTCGTTAACCAACAATTTTGGAAGTTAAATAGAAGTACTATTTAAACCCTACGAGAAACAGTTTTGCTCCGATGGGGCTTTTTCATTGAGACCCACCATGGTCGCCACTTTATTTGCAATGCTCTCCCTCTCTTTCTCCTGTCTGGTGCCTCATCCCCTTACCCCAATCTTTTTTCTCTTTCATTTGTACCTGCCTTTTAATTTTCTTATCGTCATGTCTGTCCCTGCTGAAATGTCACCTCCACTTTGAAAGCCTGTCAGCCAGGACAACCTGCGCAACAAACAGCACAGACATCTCAGCAGCATGACGCTCACGCTTCTTTTCTTTCAGGAATCACACAAGAAGACTTTGCTTAGCAAAGTCACTCAGAGATCCGAGGAGCGGAGACTCAATCTTGACGTGTGTGGCTGTGTTCTCAGATGCCATGGAGAAAAGATCATGGTGAACCCTCTGAAGACAGTGGAGTGAGAGAAGCCTGCTCTGTCCCTGGGAGGGCGGTGAAAGTTGATGAGCGAGAACACGGCCTACCACGCAGCAGGGCTTGTCGTTTCCACACACCCTTTGATCCCAAGCACAGAGAACAACTAGCACGAGACAGGTGCTTGCTCACCAGCTGTTTGCTCCTGATTTCTTTCCAAATTCCCAATTTCTCAGCTAACTGTGCCAAAGCAAAGAGCTTTTCCCCACTCTGGGGGCATCGTGTGTGTGTGTGCTGTGGTTCACCTGCAGTGATGCTGCCACTGAGAAGATTGGGACATGAGAAGTTTCATTGTGTTGTACAAATACAGCCTGGGCCTCATCCAGCCAGGGTAGAAAATTAAAATCACTTTCCTCTTAAGATCCAAAATAATATGGTAACAGTTTCTATCTGATGAATGAACTGTAAGCCTATTTTTTTTCTGGGCTCCTCCACCCTGAAATTATAAGGGTTACTTATACTTGCTCAGGAATTAATTTTTCAGCACTAGCTCGAGTCTGTGAGAGCAGCAGGCAGTGGTGGGGGCTCCCACAGTGGCGACAGTCACGAGCCTCATGCTGGCCTCGGCTATGCTTCTAATGCTGGCAGCGGAGTCATGGTGAAGTCCGGTGTCCTCCTGAAGCAGTATTTGGCTAGCTGTGGCTCCTGCTGACAATATCTCCCTGCTTTGACTGGCCACTGCTGCAGATACTGCCAGTTCATCCAGAGTAGAGCATTTTCCTTCCAAGTTCACATTCAGTCAAGAGCATCCTACAGCAAAACTGCACTGGAATCACCTTCAGTGTTTGGTGCTGCACAGTACATTCAGCTCACAGCGTTCTCTCCAGGGCATGCCCAAACACAGCACAGAGATGGCCAAGTAGAGTCGACGTCTGGCATCGACAGGACAACCAAGTGCAAAGAACCAGTTTCCATTTCCCTGAGATGGAATTCCACATCACTAATCCTAGACTCCCCTTCTCTTAGGGTGTCAGTGTCTGTCCTCCATGGCTCTCTGGTTGTCCTTTCCTGTCTTTTGGCCTCAGTGGGAGTGACCAAGCCCTTGGATGTGTCCTGATAACTTTTAATCACAAGGTGATGACGTCACTGTCACAGTCCCTCTGATCCCACAAGAGTCTGTTGCTCCCAGGTAAATATGTGGAAGGAAATAGCAGGGCTGGGTTGGAGGTCCACTTACCAGATGCACTGATGGGTCATAAGCCCAAGGCCCCTGACAAATTTAAAACACCCTTTAATTGTCACAGCCAAAAGGGACCACTCAATTTCGTCTTCCCAGAACAAAATTTTCTTAAAAAAGCAATTTTTTACTTTCAAAAATCTGAAGGTCTAGTCTCTACTGACACCCTCTTACATGTTTAGTATATTTTCACCTGGGCCCACTTACTTTTGACAAGTCATGTCAACAATTTCTGATCAGTTGAGAATCAAAGAAGATAATTTTTGGAAGTCTGTATGTTGGAAGGAAGTAAAACCAACTAATAATTTGGGCTCCCTGCTTACAGACCTGCTGAGTGACTTCAGAAAATATACCTAACTGCCTGGGCCTTCCATTCCTCTTCTATCAGATAAGAGAAGGAAATCTGAAACTCTCCCAGGATTTCTCTGTCTGTGTGTCATTCTATCCTGCTACTATTCATAAGTTTATGCAGAGCTGGACCTTAAAACGCATAGTTTAAGTGCTGCTGTTCTTTTGCCAGCTATTTGTTCCTGATCTTATGAAAAGACTATTTTGAATGCAGTGTTTCAATTGAAAAAGATGAGGCCTCTGTAAAGTAACTACACTATTACGAAGAAGAAAATGAAAACAGCAATGACGGTATTAGAAGGCATGGAAAGCGCATACTCAGTGTCCTGGAAGAAGATGTTCCAGTGATACTGGTAGCTCAAAAGGAATTAAAGAAATTATTAGATGTGTGATGTGCAGGGCCTTTTTATATTATGGCAGAGAGCTCATCACTAAATGCATCTGTTTTCCAATGAGTTGTGGGCACTGGTTGTAGCGATTTCAATTGAATTCTAAACGGGGAGATGAAGTTAATTAACTAGAGCCTTTGAAACTGTCTGAAAACTATTATTTTCTTGCAATTGTCCCTTGCCCAAAAAAAAAAAAGCAGAAAAAAATAGATATTGAAGCTATAATAAAGTCCTATTTGAATTTTCTCATTAGCATGTGGATTTCTTTTGAGGAGAAAGGGGAAAGGTGATCCATTGTTTCTCTCTCTTTTGCAGTGAGAAAGAGGCTTCATCTGTTTTAAAGACTGGATTTAACGTCTGGTTTCCATGTAATTGATTTGATTATTGTCAAGTGTTTTGGGAATATTTTATTTTTATTGAATTCCCCAGGAGAGAATCATTTCTACACAGTTGTAGAAACTAGGGCTTTGATCTATTTCTCATAAGTATTTAAACATTGTACAACAAGTATAGTGAGCTGCCCAAAGTTTACAGAGCAGAATTAGTCATTTAGGTGGTATAATAATTACAATAATAGAATCCACAACATAGTTTAGCAACTCTAGTTTCTTTCAGTAAATGGAGTTAAAAGTTTTGAAAAAGGGAGAAAATTAAACTAATTTTAAAGTATTTTTTTCAAATTTAGAATGTTCTCAACACTTAAAAAATTGGCTCTTTATTATGTGTACTGTTTAATTAACCAGCAAATTTTTAATTTATGTGAACAAAGTACAGGTGGCCATTAAGGAAATAATACAGTTGAAAGGGAAAAGTAATTCATATTTTTATACAACTTTAATGGTATTTTTTAAATTTGTTGTAATACCTGTTTTATTTAAATTTATTTTATTTTGATTATATTAACAAGTGAGCATAGTTACAACAGTTAAATAAATAGTGGATTTTATATTAAACATGATGGGCTTAAAACAAACATTTATTTCTGTCTTTCCCAAAACTTCTAAAATAACAATAAAGGGATTTTTGAAAACCATCAACCTATAGAACCAAAAGGAACTGAGTTTTGAAAGACAGAATGCAAGTTCATGGCTGCAACTGAAATAGCAGAGCCAAGAAGGAAAATCACAAACTGGCCTTGGAAAAGCTGAGAAGTCACCAAATTTATACTGCAGATGAAAAGTCCCCCTAACCCCAACCATAAAAACACAGGAATTAGTTGGCTCAAGTGCCTTGGAAATTAGAAGTGAATTTAAGGAATAACAGTTGGATTTTTTGGAAATGCATTTAAGGAATTCTCCAAAACCCTTTCCAAATTCTATGTAACCAAGAAACTCCCCAGCCCACTTATTGGAGAGTGTAAAACACAGTCTCCAGCGTGGTTGTGATAGGGGTGCCATACTGATAGCAGGGTAATTAAGTGAATGGTCAGATTTGGAATGCTGATATCTCCTATTGACTTCTTCCTCCCAGATCCCAGAATGTTAACAGCCAGAGCATTACTCTTCAGGCAAGTAAGCTGAAATACTCTTTTCTGAGAAAATGACCAGACTAAGAGTTCTGGGTATCAACTTCTGGTGTAACAGCTTGAAGATCCACATTGACCCATTCCCCAATGAAACTGGTAAAAGCCACAAAACACACGTGTGAGCGCACACACGTGCGTGCGTGCGCGCACACACACACACACACACATCCCACCTAAAGCTTGGAGATGGTTTTAAGGGCAAATTCTACATGACAATATCTATGAGAATTTGGTAATAAAGGTGAGAGTCTGTGGTACTAGAACCGAGACAGCTCCATCACTCGTCACTCCCAGCTCAGTGAGGCAGAGACTCCACTCCAGACTGCTGCAGCCAAGAAGCAGGGTTACCTCTTCTGTCAGGACTCACATGGAGAGCTCTCCCCCCAAGAAGAAAAGGACATCAGTATTTCACATCCTGCCCCCCACATACTGCTGTTGAGACTAAGTCCTGGAGGAGTTCAGTCCTTTCTTTCATCCAGCTTTCACTCATGAAACGGAAGCTTTACCTTGGGCACAGCATGCTCAAAATGCAGGGTCTGTGATCACTCTTGTCCCAGTTGGTGAAGTACTGCATTCAAGCCGAGAGAGACAAGCTGAGAGGATTGCAGCTCCTGCATTCCCCACCAAACATTCAGCTCATACAGCAGGGGTGTCGCTCAGAGAGAAACTTGCCATTTTCCCCACCTCCAAAATCTCTGGCTCAGAGGATTTTGCCTACAGAGAGAAATAGGACATAAAGCAGATAGCTCCCAATTTCTTCCCAAGGAACTGAATTCATTTGCTACAGAATGAAAAAAAAAAAAAAAAAAAAAATCAAGATTCAAATTGCGCTCAAGAACAGCTGACTTCCCAGCAAAAATAATGAAGGCCAGAAAGCAGTGGAATAAGGTATTTTAAATGCTCAAAGAAAAAAAAAACTATCAACTAAGAATACTTAATCCAGCAGAGCTATCTTTCAAATGCAAAGATGAAATACATTTTTTTTCCCAGATTAAAAAAGAGAGATAGAGAATTTGTTGCTGGCAGACCCATCTTATGAGAATTACTAAAGGAAGTTCTTCAGAATAAAAGCAACTGACCCCAAATGGTAATGCAAATCCATATTTTTTTAAAAAAGAGAACACCAAAAAATTAATTTTGTAATTCTAAAAGACAGTATAAACGCATGTTATTCTTTCTTTTCTTTCTTTTCCTAACTGATTTTAAAAAGCATTTGAGTGAAATAACATGTATATAATGTAATTCTTGGCCTACAACATACAGAAATTTAACATGTGTGCAATATATTTGCCAATAGTGGCACAGAGGAACAGAATGGGAGCAACGCTGTGTTGGTCTAAGGAAATGGCTAGGGAAAGTTACAATTTTAACCATTCATTGTTGGGATTGTAACCTTAATAGATGCAACGTGTTTATCAATAATAAAACAGAAAGGGAGAAAAGGGAGTAGAGCTATCTAGAAATAACATTTCTATACTTCATTGACATTAATCTAGTATAAACCTGAAGCTGATTCTTGTAAAATATATATGGTAAGCCATAGAACAACTACTAAAAATGTAACTCAAAATATATAATGAAAAAATGTTAAAGAGATTAAAATTCTACATTAGGAAATATTTTCTTAATGCAAAAGAAAGAAAAGGAGATATAGAGGAACAAAAAAGACATGAAACATAGAAAACAATAGTAATATGTCATACATAAGTCAAATTATACCGATAATAACACTTAAAAAAATCAAACTAATCATAAGGCAGAGATTGTCAGACTGGATACAAATACATAATCCAACTACAGGAGACCTACATTAGATGCTGTCTTGATTGGTTTTATGTGTCAACTTTGTTGAGTTGTGGCTGCCCAGATATTTGGTCAAACATTATTCTGGGTGTGTCTACGAAGGTGTTTCTGAATGAAATTGACATTTGAATTGATAGCCTGAGTGAAGCAGAGTGCCCTCACTAATGTGGGTGGGCTTCATCCAATCCTTTGGAGGACTGAATAGAAAAAAAAGGTTGACCCTCCCACAAGTAAGAGATAACTCCTCCTGCCTAACTGCTTTCAAGCTGTGGCATCAGCTGTTTTCCAATCTTTGGACTCGAACTGAAATATCAGCTCTTCCTGGGTCTCAAGCTTGCCAGATTTCAGACTGGAGTTATACAATTGGTTGTCCCAGTTCTCAGGAATTTGGTTGCTGACTGGATCTATACCACTGACTCTCCTGGGGCTTCAGCTTGCCATATCAGAGACACTTGTCAGCTTCTATAATCATGTGAGCCAACTGCTTATAATAAATCTCTCTCTCTCTCTCTCTCTCTCTCTCTCTCTCTCTCTCTCTCTCTCTCTCCCTCCCTCCCTCCCTCCCTCCCTCTCTCTCTTTCTCATAGATTGATTGATAGAGAGAGATAAAGATGATATAGATCTAGAAATAAATATTTCTTATTTGTTATTTTTTCCTCTGGAGAACTCTGATAGTACAGAACCAAAATATGAACAAATAGAAGGTAAAAGGATTTTAAAAAAGATATGTCATGTGAACAGCAAGCACAAGAAAGCTGGAGTGGCTATACTGATATCAAAACAGGCTTTAAATAAAAAATATTACTAAAAATAAAAAGAAATATTTCATAATGATAAAATGTTAACCCAAAAGTAAGATTATAATAAACATATATGCACCTAGAAGCAGAGTATCAAATACAAGTAACAAAAACAGAGAAACGAGGGGAGAAATATATGATTCAGCAATAATATTTGGGCACTTCAATACACCACTTAATACATCAAGAAAGTTGTTAAAAAGAGAAGGAAATTCCTAAATATTGTTACATAGTGGGCTCTCCCCAAGGAAAGGACCAATCTGGATTACTGTATTGTGAAGTGAAGAATTGATACCCCTCAACACACACTCACACACAAATCTTTACTAACCACCGAGGTATTCAGGAAGCAAAAAGCAATTATAGGACAAAACCACAGTCTTTTAGGCACAATTCTGAAACCCAGACAATACATCCTCTGGGTTCATGGATCTTACCTTTTCTCACTTGGTGCATTAAAACAAATCTCCAAAGTCTGGTACAAATATATGTGATCATTACTCCTCTACCATAGGTTACTTGAAGGCAGATCAAAGGCTTTTGCTGCCTGATTTTCCCTTCTACCACCTAAGCTCTGAAAACCCTGAGACTGTGTTTAACCTTCGAATGGAATTCAAAGTGTATTTATACCCTTCAGATAACTCTGTTTTGCTGCAGAAATAATAATGTGTTTTATTACAGACTACTGCCCAACTCTTGGGGGGTAATACGTGATGTATGGTTTGCAGACTATTATCTCTGAAATCTGAGGAAAAAAAATAAAATCTCTTTGAAATCTGAAACACTTATTGTCCCATGTGAAGGAATTCTATTTTCTATTGTACATAGTTAAACAGTGAATAGGATTTATGTAGCCATGTTTGTGTGAATTCTGAATACTGACTTAACCAAAATTATGACATTATAATGCAAGGATGGTGGAAGAAAGGAGCACGTGTGAGGCTGAAATGTTGCTGGAGAGAGATGTCTTACCTTAAGCATCAGGAGGTCAACAGATTACGCCTAAAATTTAAAAATGCAAGAAATGCCAATATAACATTCTTTTCAGAGAAATGCAGGTAAATGTCAAAGGAATCAAGTGAAAAACTTTTAAGTGTTTGGCTCTAGAGAGATGTTGGATAGATGAGTTGAGAAAGTATTACTTTTCTAATACTAATAGAAGTACTTGATTTTTGAAACTGTGCATGCATCAGTATGAAAAAAATAACAAAAAAAGTGTGTCCAAGGTATATAATGAGAACCAGACAAAAGCTGCTCTCCCTGCATTTCAAAGGAAAGTTCAGATTTAATGCTTTATCTCTCGTTTTGGTATTTACCGCCATATTGCTAAACAATAAGTTTGTAATGTTGATTTTGATTCATCAATTTTAGTAATTATTTATAATTTTATTCTTATTGTACAAAAAGATTAGCTCTCTTGAAATTTGTCCCCATCCTCTCAATATATTTATTTCCATAATTATACATTAAATTCATATCTCAATATCACTAGCACTATGTGAATATTTTGACTTCTAAAACAAGTAATAATCTATGATTATAGCTCTTTTCTTTTTTTAAAAAACACATTCTATCATTTTGTTAATAGTGGCATATGGCCCCGTGATGTCCTGAATCATTGTTCACACACAGACTGCTAAAGAAAGCATCAGTGGAATTATAAGGCGGAACTTCCAGCATGAAATGGGCACAGGGCATTTTGACCCGGCTATTTTGACATGGAGATGGTTTGACCCTATGTTTATAATTACAAGTGTTTCAACAAGAAGTATACTGACATAGATGAATTTTTGCTGAAAAAGTACATTCCAGAGCAGAGTTCATTAAACTGATCGAACTACTAGATCAACTCTCTATTCAATGCAGACAAAGCCATTTTCACTTTTTGTCTTCTTTCATTTCTGTTTTTTGAAACACTCCATTGCTATCATTCTTCTGTGTAAATTAAATGAAATAAATTTTTGTCTGTATTAGGTCTTATCAATTATAGATAAGAATTATAAACTACAATACTACCATTATAAATCAACACTGTTGGCCATTGATTCTATGAAATTCTGTTTTCTATGATGTAAATACTACCAAGCTTTGATTCTTCAATCAATTTGTAGTTTGCAACAGATTCCACCTTGTGTGGTCTTAACTGCTATCAGTTCTATTTTGTGTTTATTATTTTTACTAAGATCTGTTTTTCCCTGCATCACTGTTATCTGTTGTCACCAAAGTGTTATAATTATTTACTGTTACTGTGCTCTCAGGTTAAATTTTAGCCATTGTCAGTTTTGTTTTGTATTTGTTACTTCTGTTAGAACATTTTTTATGAATTTTATTAAAAGTTGGCCCTCTGTACTTATTTCTTTCCTTTTTTCCCCCAGGTTTTAATATCTTTTTTTTCTTCATGTAAAAAGTGTTATAATTATTTACTGTTACTGTGCTCTCAGGTTAAATTTTAGCCATTGTCAGTTTTGTTTTGTATTTGTTACTTCTGTTAGAACATTTTTTATGAATTTTATTAAAAGTTGGCCCTCTGTACTTATTTCTTTCCTTTTTTCCCCCAGGTTTTAATATCTTTTTTTTCTTCATGTAAGATTTTTTCCCCCCCCCCCCCAAAGGAAGACATACAAATGGCCAACAGGTACACGAAAAAGTGCTCAGCATCACTAATTATAAGGGAAATGCAAATCAAAACCACATTGAGATATCATCTCACCCTGGCTAAACTGGCTATTCCCAAAAAGATGGAAAATAACAAAAGCTTTTGAAAAGAAAAATGAGTGTCTAAATATTGATAGTAACAATGCCTTGCAAAATTTACAATACATGGAATTAAGATACATGACAGAAATTAAAACTAAGGAAGTAAAGAAAGAAATGGAAGCAAATATTTGGAAGTTTCTTACAATTTATGTGAAGAGGAGGGGATGGGGACTGTGACAAGTTAAAGATGTAAATGAGTAGAAGCCCTAGAGATAAACAAGTTAAAAATAATAATCCAACAAAAAGGTATATGAGTAAGACAGTAAAAGAAATAAATACGAATCATAAAATATATGCAGTTAATTAAAATAAGGTAGAAAAAGAGGACGACTCAACTACATAAAGAACAAATAGAAAACAAATAGCAAGCTGGAGAATTTAAATTCCCAATCATTATCAAGAATTATGTTAATTCAAAAGGTCTAAATTCCCCATTTAAAAGACAAGACAGTATTATTGTGTATAAAAGCAATATCCGGCTATATTTTTACATTAAAAATACACTTGAAATAGAAAGATCTATGTAAATTAAAAGTAAAAGGATGGAAAAAAAGGTATATTATGCAAACCCCAAGCAAGAGAAAGTGGCAGAGGCTCTATATTAATATCAGACAAGGTAAATGTCAGACTATAAATATCCCCAGGGATGAAGAAGAAAATTACATAATGTATAGGGATCAATCTTTCAAGAGACATAAATAATCTTAAATATGAATATAGTAAATAATAAAAATGCAAAATACATAAAGCAAAAGCTGATTGAACTAAAAAGTGAAAGAGAAAAATCCACAATTATAGTTGAGAACTTAAATTCTCTTCTCTCTCAGTAACTGAGAGAAAATGAAAGAGGGGGCGTAAAACATATACTACAAATATTAAAAGGAAAATAAGAGAATATTAGGAACAATTCAATGCCAGTGTATTTGATAATATGGATAAAATGAACAGATTCCTTGAAAAACACAAATCACCGAATCTTTCTCAAAAAGGAGAAATTATATCTTGTTCTGAAATTCATTTCTCAGTTAAAATCCTTCTGACAAAGATCCTGGCCAAGATCCTTCACTGACTAATTATACCAAATACTTAAGGAAGAAATAATGCCAATCCTACACAAACTCTTCCAAAAAGTAAAAAGGAGAAAAATGTTTCTTATGCGTTTTATGGGGCCTTCAATTACCCTGATACCAAAACAAGACAAAGCGTTTGCAGGAAAAGACAAGTATTGACTAATATGCCTCATGAACGTAATAAATCACAATATTAGGTAATAAAAATCAAGCAATATTTAAAAAGGATAATACACTGTGATCATGTTAGATCTATCCCAAGAATGCAAGTTTATTTCATTATTCAAAAATCAATTAATGTAATACACCATAACAACAGATTAAACAAGAATTTTAAAATATCATCTTAGAAGAAATATTTGACAGAAAAAATTGTTTGACAAAATTTAATCCATTCATGATAATGAATCTTAGCAAACTAAGAATAGAGGTAACCTCCCCATACTGATGAAAGACTTAATAAGAAAAAAACAGGTAACATTATACTTAATAGTAAAACTCTGAAAATTTTCCATCTAAGAGTGTGAACAAGGCAAGAATGTCCATCTTCACTGCACTTGTTCAACATTGTACTAGAGGACGTAGCCAGTGCATTAAGGCAACAAATAAGAAATAATAAGAAATAGTAAGGCATTCAGTTTGGAAAGAAAATAAAACTGTTATTCTCAGAAAACATGATAGTTTATGTAGAAAATGCAAAGCTGTATCCAAAAATAAGCTGCTAAAACTTATAAGCGAGTTTAGCAAGGTTGCAGGATACAAGCTTAATTTTAAAAAAAAACTTAGTAATTGTGTTTCTGTATATTAATAAAGAGAGATTAGAAATTAAAAAATAAAACATACCATTTCTAATAGCATCAAAGCCAAAAAACCATATAGGAATAAATTTAACAGAATATGTGCAAAATATCTAAACAAAATGCTATAAAATATTGCTGAGAGAAATTAAAGACCCAAATAAATCAAGAGTTATACTGTGTTTGTGGATCAGAAGACTCAAAATCATTAAAATGTCAGCTTTCCCCCAATTGATCAACAGATTTAATGCAATACCAATCAAGATCACAGCTGCTGTTTTTTTAAAAAAATAGAAAATTAATGAGGTAATTTTAAAACCTATAATAAAACTAAGTAACATACAGCCAAAACGGTTCTGAAAAATAAGAATGAGTTTAGAGGAATTATGCTACATAATTTCAACAATTACTATAAAGCTACAGTATTAAAGAGAATTTTGACTAAGGATAGACATGGAACAATGGAACAGAACAGAAATATCAGAATTAGACCCATCTATATAAGGTCAGTTGATTTTCTATGAACACAATTCAATGGGAAAATGATCATTTTTTTCAACAAATGTTTCTGAAACAATTAGCCATATGCAAAAACAAACAAACAAACAAAAAACACCCTGACTTTCATCTCTTACCATACTAAAATTATCTTAAAATGGGTCGTAGATGTGAAGGTACAAGATAAAACTGTAAAACATCTAAAAGTAAACAGAAGAAATCCTTGTGACCATAGGGTTAGCAAAATTTTGTTAGAGAAGTCATTGATAAGTTAGCTAACTTCAAAATTTAAAAGTGCTACTTATCTAAAAGATATAATTAAAAAATGTAAAAGCAAGACAGGGACTGGGAGAAAATATTTTCAAACTACTTATTTGATATAGGACTTGTATTCATAACATACAAAGAAACGTTACAAATCAATAATAAAATGAACAATCTAATAAGGAAATGGGCAATATATTGGTAGGGATACTTCACCAACAAAGATGCATTAATGGAAACTAAGCACAAAAAATATGCTCAACAACTTTAGCCATAAGAGAAATGCCATTAAAATCAAAATGAGATACCACTCTACAGAACTAGAAAGGCTAAAACTAAAAAGGCACTTGCTGGAAGGATGTGTAGGAATTAAAAATACAAAATGGTACAACATTTTTTTGAAAAACCATTTGGCAGATTTTTGTGAAATTCAACACACACCATATGATCCAGAGATTCTATTCCTAGGTATTGGGTTTCCCAAGAGAAATAAAGACATATTTCCCTACACAATGATCTACACATAAATTCTTTTAGAAGCTTTATTGACACTAGCCCCAAACTAGAACTGACACAAATGTTCATTCATAAGTACATAGATAAACAAATTGGGAAAATCCATACAATGAAATACCGTCCAGATACTTAAAGTACTGACCATCGATACATGCGGCTATATGAATGAATCTCAAGACCATATGAAAGAAGCTGACACAAAAGACAATATAAGGTACAATTTCATTTACATAATATTAGAAAAGGCAAAATCATAAGGGCAGAAAACATTAGTGGTGGCCAATGACTGTTAGTGGTAAGAGGGGATTGACTCCACGGAGGCACACAATAACTTTCTGGGGTGATGGAAACGTTCAATTTCTTGATTGGGGTAATGGTACCATGACTGTATATATTTGTCAAAGTGATTTAACTGTACACTTAAAATTGCTGACCTGTATTGTATTTAAGTTATATCCCAATAAACATGACTTAAAAATGGTGAGACTACAAAAATGTGTAAATATTTGAGTATATTTGGAAATTATTACTTAATGCCCTAAACATACTGCATAGCTTGATTTTTATGTTTACCATTACTCCCAATTTGAGCTACTATATCTGTTCAACTTGGAACTGAAATGAAAACAATTTTCCATTTAAAGTATTTCCTTTTAGCAATTCTTGTTTTTATTTTATGAGCACTTTTGAACATAATTCTTCATTTAAATTGACAACAGAAAACAACTACATGTAATCAGATATTTAAAAAAATAAAACGATGTTAGAATAATATTTTGCCACATTATGCACTTAAAAAATTAACATGGAAACACTAATGATCCAATAGTTAGTATCATGTGTGTTATGTTTTATATTTATGCAGCATTTATACTGTGAGATAATATTGAAAATTATCCAGAACAATTTAACAAAATTATTTTAAAGACTCAATTATAAAAAGCTTGTTTAACAATATTCACAAATATTAAGCAAGCATAATTAGTAGTATTGTGCAATGGGTTTTCTCACTGTGGTGACTTATTAACTAGAGATGGACAATGGTAGGATTTAAAGGCCATTCTTTTTGACTCCAGTCCTTATCAATAAGTGACGTTGTCTAACAGAACAAAATTTGCTGTTGTTAGAAAACCTGGAATTGAATTCTAACTAAAACACTCATGAACTATTTCTCATTAGGCCATTTCCTTAATTTCTCTTGGCTCACATTTACTCACCTGTTAACTGGAGATAATAAGAGTACCTACAATGCAAGTTGCTTGTGAATATTAAAGAAAATGCTTGTAAAATGCCTAGCATAACTATTGGCACAAAGCAAAACTCCATAAAAGATTCACGTTATAGAATTAAAATATCCAAACACTTGTCCTCTGTAAGTATAGAATCAAATTGTTCTATAAATTAGACAGTTTAAAAATAGCATTTGAGAAATAGCTTATATCATTCTTTTTTTGAATCAACGACTATAAAGAATATTACCCTTTATATTTTTATAGAAATGAAATATTTAATTTCCAGCTGAAAATTAAATCTCTAACAGTGTTTCAGACGGAAACTTCAGTATCTTTCTAACCAAGATAATATAAAATGACTACGTCCATAACTCATTTATTCTTATGAAAAGGACTTAAAAGGCAAGTAGTGCTGATTTTTACCTGGTATAAAACTGGATGACTTCAGGTTGTTTAAAGCCTGCTTCCATTCTGATTGGTCTGTGCTGATTTTTAAAAGTTATAAGTTTCATTCCTGGAAAATTTTTGATAACCATAAGGTTTCAAAAATGGCCTTTCACTTACAGCAATACAGTAGCCTACATATTCAGGAATTCTTCCCCTACTCAATACTAAAACTTTTGTATAAAAGTCGATAAACTTCATGTATATCAATGCTCACAAGGAAGAAAAATAAAATTCCCAGGGGCTGAACATAAAAGCACACTGGAAACTGGAATCCCCAGTGACAAGCTGGCAAAAAACACTGCGTGTTATCTGAAGACCACTTGCTCATCAAAGGAGCATGGTCAGACTTCTAAACAGCAGTGAGACAGATGGTGGGTTCACACAACATGGGAAACTGAGAGTGATTCCACTAACCAAAGCCAGAGCACTTCAGTGAAAAAGTGGACTAGGAAGTATCTTACTGTTGGAAAAGGACTCTGCAAAGGATGTTGTCAGCCACAGGCATTATATTCAAGTGAGGGGAAAAAAGAAATACAATGTTTTCTTGAGAACGTATAGCCCTAAAGCTGCCAAAATTGAGCCATAGGGCTCAAATTTACACATTCATAAAATCATTTAAAGTGATCACACATTGATAGCATCTCAAGTACATGGTAGAAGCAAAAGCAAATTATTTCTGGAGAAATGTTTCCTCAATAAAAATCTGTGAACTCATTTCTCTAGTATGTGGATAATCCAGAAGATGCATTCAAAATTAAAAATACGTATATACATAAAAGATATTAAAAAACAATGGCCCATTAATAAGAGTCACCTGAAACAACGGGTAGCAACAGACATGAATTATGAACTTAAAAATTATAAGAAATACATGATGAAATTAAAAACACGAACAAGTAGTAAGTCACAATAAAAATAAACTGATTTGAAAGAAAGCTAATTAAACATCTTGATTTATAATATATAATCCCATTGAAATAGAAAAATTGTTGCTTAGGTTCAACAGAAAATTTGTACTGAAGAGTATTGGAGAAGTAGAAAATTGTATCTTAAGAGGAGACTTAAAATGCCCAAGCAATATAAGTAAAAGATAATTCTTCACTAAGTTCTACGGTATAATAAAACTGCAGGACATCAAAGTGAAAAATCTTAAGAGTAGAAAAACAAATCGAGGCAGAGAAAGAAAGAGATAAACCACAAAAAAGCAACAATTAGTCTAACAGCAGATTTCTCCACAGCAGAGTAGATGTCTGAAGACGATGAAGCAGGAGTTTCAAGTTACCGAAAGAAAGTAACTATGAGCATAAAATTGTAAGCAAAGGTAAACAGTCATTTAAAAAATATTTGTTAAAATAAAGACATTTTTGGATAGAACGTAAGAGGGTTTAGCACCAACAGATGGTCATGAAAGGAACTGTTGAGAGACGCTTCAGAAAGAAGGCAAATGATATTCGATTGATGGTCTGAGATGAGAGAAATAATGGTGAGGAAGAAATTAGTAATTAGGATTTACAAAATAATTGACTATTTATAGCAATCATAATAACGTTTGGTTTCTACAATGAAAAAACATATTGGCCTGGAATGTTGGAAAGAAACCTGTAAGCAAGATAAATGGGGTCGGATGACTCAGTGGTCCTCATATTGCTTAGGAAGTGAAGGATGGAAAGATGAATGTCAGACCTTAAGTATGCATAAAAACATTTAAGAAGAAACACATTAGTAATATAATTTCCAAAGACTGGAAAAGGAAAAAAAAATGAAGAAAAGAATAAAATGAACTTAAGACAGAAAAGACTGAAAGAAATACAGGAAAAGTAAGACAAATATAAAGAATGAAATAAAATAACAGAAGTTATTTAAAATATATTTTTTACATATTTTATATATAAATTTTTTTTTTTTTTTTTTTTATTTTTTTTTTGTCTTTTTCCATGTCCGGCAATGGATCGCAACCCTCAGTGTCGCCCCCGTACCGGACCGGGGACCGGCAACGGGATCGCAACCCTCGGTGTTGCTCCCGCGCCTCGCTCAGCCAGTGAGCGGGAACCGGTCTGTATGTGGGATCCGAACCTTCGGGGGGAGTGCCGCCACGCTTCCCAAGTGGCGCACTATCGCTGTGCGCCACCGGGCCGGCCCTAAATTTTATGTTCTATACTACAAAAGTATTCTTAAGTGTTTATGTTAAAAAAAAATTGAAAACAACAACAACAACAACAAAATTGATCCAAAGACATTTGAATTGAGGTAAAAAATAGAAAACAAATCCTGAATAGAAATAATAAAAAAAGCCAAAAACTTGTTGTAGACAAAGATTAGTAGATACCCAATATTTGGCAAGCTAAACAAAAAATAGAAGTCAAAAATTAGAAAATTAAGGTGACATGATTATAGGTAATGTGAGTTATTTTTCTTTTAATAGCAAGTGAATAACATCAAAAGATTTGCAATAATAAATTTGAAATTTGATCAGTACAGACTTGTTTTTGAAAAAGATAACAACCAAACCAATGTATAAGCAAAGCAATCATTAAGGAAATTAAATTATCATACAAAAGCTCATTCATTGAAAGTGTAAACACTAAATTTATATAGTTTCACAGGTGAGTTCTAAAGAAATTTCATGAAAAATAAGATTCCAATATTATAAAAATTCAAGAGAACAGGTAAAAAACGCATACATTCTAAATAAAGCATCTATAATAATTTTAGAACTATAATTGGTGAAAGGGAGTTAAAATAATATTACAGGAAAATTGTATTTTCTTGTAGAAATAAATATTTTTAAAAATATTGGCTGGCAAAATCCAACAAAGTATTAAAAACTATATAAATTGCAATCAAGTCAAATCTACTCTAGGAATGTAAGATACTTTCACATTTAAAAATCTAACTTAATTTCCCATTTACAAGATTAAAAGGGGAAAAAAGTCACATGATGATCTGAATGAATTTTGAAAAATTAGTCAATTGTGAAAAAGGGGGATTTAAAATTGTTTTTATTGAAATGTACCAATTATACATTTTGGGGGGGTACAGAGTTATATTTCAATACATGTATACAATGTGTGATGATCATTATTGTAAAACAATCATTTCTTTGTGATGTGCATATTTGATCTCTCTTCTATCATTTGATAACATGCAGTAATTAATTATATACGAAAGATAAGGTAATTTTTAAAAATCAAATGGGCCATAATAACCAACTACATTGTATATTGACAAAATAAAAATAAAAAATAAATAAATAAAAATAAATAAATAAATAAATAAATAATAGAGATATTGCCACTAAAAACAGAAACAAGATCTGGATTCGTGTTTACACTTAATAATATGTTGGAACTACTGCAGAGAAGCAAAAGAATGAAATGAAAATTATTGCAATTGGGAAGAGGAATACTATTGTCACTATTAAGTAGACAATATGAATGTCTAATGCTCACATAGAAAGTCCAAGCACTTTTTTATGGTTCTTTTTTTGTTATTTTTTTTATTGAAAGATTACTGATTATACATATTTGTGGGGTACAGAGTTGACTATCAATACTTGCATACAATACACTCAAAATTTTAGATTTAAGATTTCAGAGCCAAGGACAGATTCATGCATGGATGGAAACTGTACATAAACTGTATATATGCCCAGTTGGTTCTGCAAATCATTGGGGAATGGTAAACTATTTAGCAAATTATATCAGGATGATTGTTAACAAAGTAAAAAGATGTTGACATCAAAATGTACAGAAAATCAATTCTATGAGCACTAACAATCATAAGCATGGAAATTAGCTTTTAAACAAATATAGTACGACATCTTTATAACATCAGAGTCGGAAAGAATTTCTTTAACATGGTATAAAAGCACAAAGCATAACAGATCTGTGATGATTTTGACTACAGAAAAACTAACAATGTATGCTCACCAAGAGACATATCAAAAAAATGCAAAACTAAGACACAAACCAGAAGAAAATTGTTGCAACAGATGAAGTAGTCAACTACTATTATTCAAAATAGGTAAATAACTTAAAAAATGTTTATAGCAGCATTTCTTGTAATAACAAATGACTGGAAACTACACATTATGATAGTGTATTGCTATGAAATTAATGGACTACACTTTTTTTAACACAGATAACTCTCAAAATTGTAAAAAATCAAGATTTTAAAGAATGCATATAGTTTATGTGCATACAATTGAAATATTAAAAATGATGCTACATTTTTCTCGAGGTTACCTGCATATATAGTAAGAATAGAAAGAAATTTGTAAATAATAAGCTCTAAATTTAGGGTACTAGCTAATCCAGAACAAGCAGAAAGATTCAATTTTAGAAAATTACATAGGTGTTTCCAATTGTTTGGGTGATGTTTTATTACTTAATATGAATAGTGACTATATCAATTTAATTGTGTTGCTTTTTGTACATTATTGTATATTTAAATTATGTGATAGTAAATTACAAACACAAAACCAAATTATTTACTCATAGCTTACAACTATTTAAGATAAATTTTGTCAAAGGGAAAACACACTACTAACTGCCAAAAGGCTGGACATTTCTGGTGATATGGAACTCTAGACTATGAGCTTGGTCAATGCGGTAACTGCCTTTCTTCTCAGAAGTTTCTTATTTAATCAGTTAGATATTTAAACTGTCATACTTGATATTTTAACTCTATAATCATAAAATCACCATATGAAAATTCAGGCAGTAATATGTTTGTTTGTTTGTTTTTATTTTGCAAAATTGGGTAATTTTTAACAAATGAACTCCAAAGCAATTAAAGTTCAAGAAAACAGAAAAGTCAAAGGTTATTTTTCCGTAGATCATGACATGACTTCCTGAACCTCTCAGAACCTGTGCATGTTGGTTACAATTGGTCTTAAAATTATTTCAGTATTTTAAAGAGCCAAGAGGAGAATGTAAATATATTAGCATTAAAGTTTCACAGGCTAATTAAAATTTTGTAATTCTTTTTTTTTGTCTATTACTATATCAATTCAGTGATAGCAACTCATGAGGTTCATGCTAATTAGCAACTTTAATTGGAAATTTCAAATATCTCTTTGACAATAAACAATTATTTTATACATGGAGTCTACTTAGTGATCTGCATATTTCACAGCATAAGGTCCAAGCGAGAATATTAATTAAAATTTTTCTTGGTGCTATTGGTTTTGAGGATCACTGAACCATCAATCACCTATACAACTCCATTCTTAATTTAGTAACTACCAAAACAATTAGGAAAATATTAGTAGCTTCCAGCAGAATTTACTTATGAGACCTTATTTCAGAATTTTTCTACCTTTTCACAGAGAAACATGTAAGACAAAAAAAAAAAAAACAGAAAGCAAAAACTACAAACCATATGAAAGTGCTAATCAGCTTTGTATCTCATGAATATTCTTAATAAATGAATGAATGAATGAATGGATGGATGGATGGATGGATGAATGAATGAATGAATGAATGAATGAATGAATGAATGAATGAATAAATAAATAAATAAATAAATAAATAAATAAATAAATAAATAAATAAATAAATAAATAAATAAATAAATAAATAAATAAATAAATAAATAAATAAATAAATAAATAAATAAATAAATAAATAAATAAATAAATAAATAAATAAATAAATAAATAAATAAATAAATAAATAAATAAATAAATAAATAAATAAATAAATAAATAAATAAATAAATAAATAAATAAATAAATAAATAAATAAATAAATAAATAAATAAATAAATAAATAAATAAATAAATAAATAAATAAATAAATAAATAAATAAATAAATAAATAAATAAATAAAAGCAATTGAGGCCATCAACACTGGAGAGAGGACCAAGTAGTGGGAGGAGTCAGAAGTTACCAGGAAATGTACACTCCTGAAATAAGAGAGCTCCATTTTATCTAGAACTGCTAGGAGTTGGGCTGAGATTGGATAATGGGTAAATGCTTAGGAACACAAGAGGAAAGGTAATGTTCAGAGTCCCACAGGTGACAGATCTCAAAAGGTGAACAGTTCCACTAGCCTGGGCAGCTTAGGGAAATCATTAAAAATGGAACTAGCTGTTGAATAATGACATATATTTGGCACTCTTAGGGGACCTACTTTCTTTCATCTTATTGTATGTTTAGGTGAAATGCATTAACTTTCCTACGGAGCAAACAATTTTAAATATGTTTCTTTCTAAAGAATTAAATTAAGATTTTACCTGTATATTTATTTACATACGGATGATCATAAAGAGTCAAATTCTATTTTTGATTTTGCCACTAAGTCGAATGTGTATTTTAAAAATAAAAGACAAGTAAATACTTCTTCTGACAAGCAAAACCAAAGAAAATTCATAAATTAAACCTTCACTACAAGACATGAGGCAGGAGTAAACACCAAATATGAATTTTGATCTACAAAAAAAAAAGGGATAGTTTTCGGAAATGGTTAAGTCAAAGTACCTATAAAAGATTCTTATCTTGAATAGCTATATAAAAAATTATTGGCTGTCTAAAACAAAATTGGTAACTATAAATTGGTCAATTTCATGAATAATAGTAAAAATGTATGACAATAACAAAAGAGATGAGACAGAGAAATGATAACTCTGCCATTATAAGGTGCTTATACTTCACGTGAAGCTGTACATAATTATTTGAATGGAGAATATGGTTAATTAAACTTTTGTACTGTAACTCTACCACAAGTGTTAAAAAAGTGGATTTTCAAATAGCTATAAAAATTAGCCAATTGTGGAAATAAAATGGATTATTAAAATATACTCCCTTTTACTTTCAGCCAGAAAACACCATACTTGATAAAATGATGCTATAAATGAGGAAACGAATGTGGAGAGAAGTGATAAAACAGAATATATTCTCTTGGGGTGGCCACAGACTCAGCAAATAAAAAGCCTCTAAGGCTTATTAGATAAGCTTGCACCCTGATTTTGAGTCTTCTCACATGCACTATGAGCTCTTGCTCTGTTAATATTTGCACCTCAGCACCTAGAATAGTGTCTGGCTCACAAGATATACCTAATAAATTAATGAGCTGTGATACTCCAAAATTTAACATCTTCAGGTCTTCCTACTCATCCCACCATAAGACATACTCTTTCCAGAGTCCATCATATTTTGCTATACGTTTGCATGTTCTCTCCAGATTGGAGAATCATCATTTAGAGTTTGGCTCATTGACTCATACTGTGTCATTACTCATTATTAAATATTTCCAAGACAGAGGTTACTAATGCAGATAAAATTTGATTTATCTGTGCAGGAATAAAAGCAGAAAAGCCATAGTGAAACAGTCAACAAAATGTCCTTTCATAGCACTAAAAAACAACAACCAAAATAAACCAATACAAGGAAATGTTTAAATTTTGCATTAGAAAATATATTAGCATTGAAAATATCCATCAACAAAGGTGACTTATTGAATAAAGGCTTAGATGCAAATTCTATACTATTATTTACTCTAAAGGAACAGTTATTTGTACAAAAAGTCATTTTGGGAATCTCATTATAGGAAAAAACTATGCTGGCAGTACTGCATCTCAGAAACATAACTCTTTCCAGGAATGTATATTAATCAGAATTCCCATAAGTTTTAAAACATTAGAAAAGTATTTCTCAGACTGTTTGGCTGTCTTAAAAATTCTTAGGAAGAATAATGAAGCTCAAAAGAATCCTTTCTCTCACTGTTCCCCAATCTACACAGTCACTCAGAGCCCTGAAGTATACCTATTCCAATTTGAGTCACATGAAAGGACACCTTTAAGCCAATTACAGATTGCTAAATGTGGAGCACAATTCTCCTCGGTGTGTACCAGGTGCCCTCCCAGCAGAAGAGCTGCTACTGGGCAGGGAGTGATTGATGTACCCAGTCGCGTTTGACAAACTGGCTGCCGAGGCTACCCTTGCAGGTGAGAGAGAAAGTCAACGGGCTCTCCACTAACAAGGTCTTGTAACATGCAGTGCACTGCTCACCAGTAAGTTTGGTGTAGTCTGTGCTCTGCAGAAGAGTGACTTGGATGGACCATTACCTGTGGAAGGGATGAGAGAGAAGAGGTGGTAAAGCCAGTGGAGAGACTGCAGAGAGGTGACCCCAGGGAGGCAGGCATCTTTCCCTCACTTCCTTTCCCATCCTTCATTTTCCCCAAGAACAGTATCCAAATAAATATTCCAAGAAGGATACCCCTGGAACTCTAAACGGTGTGTTCATTTTCAAAACTTTAATCTAGGTGTACATAGTATGGTGCAATGATCTGAATCAGGCAGATCCAAGGACACATCTTGAGCTTACTACTTACTGGTTACCACAATAAGTTGCTCTGCCTCCATCAGCTTCAGTTTCTGACCTGCACATTGGGACTGGGAAGGACTAAGTGATGTCTGTGTAAAGCCCCCTGCCTGGGGCCCTGCCTGTGGCAAATGCATACAACTTACTCTAATGAGCACTTGACTCCCAATTTAGGAAAACTGTGGCTTTTATTTCTCTGTGTATTGCTGTGCCCTATTAATTATGGTTTGAAAAATTGCCTGGATTGACATTACCTGTAGTTACATTAATAACTGAACCTAGATAATTATACCAATAATGGAATGGCCACCGTTAGATGACCTGTTATGAGAATGAGTGTGAAATTGTGTGAACAAGGGTAAAAAAATCCAGAAACCTACTGATTTCTTTGCTCATCTGTCCTAACAGAGAAAGATGTTTAAACAGCTAGTAAGAGCACTTATGGCTGCAGAGCTGAATACTCTTCTACACTTGTTGGCATGCTTTTTTTTTTTTTCTGTGAATAATAGCTTTAGAAGTTTAGTTACTTCATTTTTAATGATTTGTAGGGTGGACATAGGTGCTTTATGAGCATAGTGTTGTATTCACAGGTGCAGTGGCAAAGGAGAGAAACTGGAGTGTGTTGTACTTTTACTTCATTTGATGTGCAAATAATGCTTTTTGTAAAATGTGATTGAAATAGGAGTCCTCTCAAAACAGAAAGATATCACTGTGGCTGCTAGCATAGAAAGCAAAATTTTCTGTATTGAGAAAACAACTCAAAAGATATCTGTATTGATAGCTAATGGTATCCCCCTCAAAGTGGAGAGAATCTTCTGTTGCATTTTATTGATAGGAAGAAAGTGATATCAAGGCAGTGAAAGAGCACCAGGACAGGAAATATTATCATAACAATGGCGTGCACAAGACCTTCCTGGAGAAAGGGGCTAATGCCTTAAAATCTGAATGAGAGCAGCTTTTTTTTTCTTGGTTTGGAGACGGGAAGTTTACTGGAAATGGGGCTTGTGCTTGGACCATTGTCTCCCAGATTTTAAAACAGATCTAGAAGGGGTTTCAGTGTGGCAAATGCTTAGTTTCTAATCTCTTTCCCCTAAACCATAGTTGTAAAACAGTGTAATTTTGGAGTTTCGATTGACAACTTAGGAGCTTTTCACGTCAATCCCTTAAAATAAAGACTGGATGATATATTTGTGTGCATCTCACTAATTACTCAGGAAATAGTGAGCAGAGATCACTGACTTATAATCAGAGTCTCTTTGAAAGATCTTGCTTTATTATTTTTTTAAAAGGAGGAAAAACAAGGACTCTTTATTAACTCCTCCGTTTCTTTCAAATTTTGTATGAATGTGTTTAGTATTGACAAACTCAAAAACAGACTCACATGTAATAGTGCCTTTTATGTTATGATGTTCCCAAACTAAATCCAGCATTTGCTTGCCTTTTGAACAGTGCAGTATTCTAGAATTATCAGTGAGGCTTCACATACATCCACCAATATAAAGAACAAAGCTGTGAAGAAAACCAGAATACATCACCCCCAAATATGCCTCTTTGACGTAAGAGTTATTTTGAGATAAGGCGGTTAAGAAGCAGCAATCTCAGAAAAACCTCTGTTCCTTCCATCTATTTGCCTCAAAGCAGAATATAAACTTACAAAGTTATACCTCCCAGGAGGACAAGCCTTAATCACCAGAGACAACTATAGACCATTATTAGCCTGGAATCTGCACCAGAAGAATTCACATGACAAACTTTACTAACTAGCCCTGGTCTACCATCAACTTCCCATTTATTTGCCTTCCCAAAATCTGCTTTCCCTACAGACTCAAGCTCCTTTTCCTTTGTCTTGTCATTTCTCTATGCATTTACTGTTCCTTTGCTAGGATGCTACATACGCCCAAGTTCTCACCAAACCTTTGGGTTACTCATCACGTCAGTAAGCTTCTTTGTGTTTTTCTCTTGTCAATCTCTCTTTTACCAGTCTAATTTACTGGACCCCAGCCTGAGAACCTAAGGACGTAGAGAAATTTATTTTTTTCCTCCCCTACACTTGCGTTTTACTTTTGACGTGGTTCCTTCTAAGACTGCAGTTTGTAACAATCACTAGGTTAGGGGTTAGGTCTTCAGGTCATACTTTTGGGCAAACTATAGGCTGTCTACCTGTCTGTGGGCTGTCCATCTGTCCATGGACTGTCCACCTGTTCCTGCAAGTGAAGTGTCATTAGGATCCAGCTGCTTATGAGTCATCTATGGCTGCTGTCGCACTGCAATGGCCAAGTTGAATAGTTGCAATACAGGCTATATGCCCTTTAAGAAAAAGTTTGCCAACCACTGCACAATTGAGATAATTTTTTTTCAAATTTCGCATCTTTATATTACTAGAATTTTCAATTAACATTTGAACACTCATTATGTCTATAGCATTGTCCTTGGAACGCTGTCTGATGAATATCTGCTGAGATAAATGACATTAAAACATCCCATTAACAGCTTTTCAGGCAACAGTGCCTGTGCACTTTCTATCATGCTGCTCGCCGAGTGACCACAGTCACAACATCTCTTTACTTTTTAATTACACTCAATTAATTGTGCTAATGTCTAATCTAGTCCTAACAAAGCTCAAGACACTATCAAGTAAGTGAAAAATACAGTTTTCCTGAATTCTTTTTTCTTGGCACCTTCTGTGAATGTGTCTTATAAGTTTAATTAGTTTAATTATGCCGAACAAATTCTATAAGGAATATGGTAAATGCAATTACAATTTAATCAGTATTTGTGGAACAGTTACAATCCAGGTTTCTTCAAGCCAAATAATATCAAAATAATTCTGCTCACCTATTCAGGACATATAAGCATTTTTCTATAATGTGGGCGATTATATTCTCAGTTTGATGTGCATAAATGAGAAAATAGGAAACAGTGTGCTGATTAAATCATTCGATTCCACTAGCCTGTGTAGCTTAGAGAAATCATTAAAAATGGAACTAGCTGTTGAATAATGACATATATTTGGCACTCTTAGGGGACTTACTTTTTTCATCTTATTGCATGCTTAGGCGAAACTCATTAACTTATCTATGGAGCAAACAATTTTAAATATATTTCTTTCTAAAGAACTAAATGAAGTTTTTTTGTATCTTTATTTACACACCGATGATCATAAAGAGTCAAATTGTAGTTATGATTTTGCCTATAAGTTGAATATGATCCTTCATTGAATTTTATATTATATAAATCAATGAAACATTTATCTGAAGTGTGAAATACATAATTTGAAAGCACAGTCATAAATTCCTTAGCATTTTTCTAAGCATCAGTTGAATGAGTATGAGATATTTATTTCTAAAATAAGGGTCACATTAAGGCAGACATCAGAATAGTTGGGATAAAATTATGTTTTGACCTTGGCCAAATTGCTGCTAGTGATTATGATGATAATTTTTTGTTGTTATTTCTTGTAATTGAGCTTCTAAAAACAATTCATAAAAGTAATATATGAGTTAGCACAATTAAAACTACAAAGAGATAGATAATAGATTAATCCCTTCTAACCACTAATTATACAACCAAGAGGCAACAATCAATAACAGTTTGATTTATTTCTTCTACAGTGTTACCTAATCCAGTAGTTCTCAAAGACATCCATAGGTCCTGGGATTTTCTGAGACGATCTCCATGATAAACAAAGTGAAAACTGTTCGTATAGCAACATTGAGATGCTAGTTGCCTTTTTGCCGTGTTGACATTTGCAATAATGATGCAAAAACAATGGCGGATAAAACTGCTGGTGTCACAGCGCAAATCCAGGCAGTGACACTGATCTGAGCTAGTAGCCATTGTATCTTTCATAGCAATTGCAGTGGGGAAGATGCCAGTTTCACTTAAGAGTATCCTTGCTGGGGAAGTAAAAATTTTTAACTTAATAAGTTTCAACCCTTGGGTGCCTGTCTTTTTTGCTATTCTGTTTGATTAAATGGGAAGTATCCATAAAGCACTTCTGATGTATACCAAAGTAGGATAATTGTCTCCAGGAACATCATGAGTTATTGTTACATTCGCAAACTGAACTAACCAGTTCTTTCATTTAAAATCATTTTTATTTGAAAGAATTACAAACAATGATTATTTTGATTTGAGTGTTTGGTAGACATTTTGTCAAAAAAAAAAAAATATATATAGGAATGTGAGCTTGTCAGATACAGGAAAACAACTGACAGTATTTGTTGCTAATAATAAAATTCAAGCTTCCATATGAAAAATCCAAATTTTGGAAAAGTTATATCCGCCACTGTGAGATCAACAACTTCTTAATTTTAAAAATCTTTTTTCATGAAATTTGTGGTGATATTAATGAATGTGATTAATTTGATACCAGATAATCAAATTTGGCAACTTTTAGAAGATTTGCAAAACTCAGTAAGCCAATAATTTTCAAACGACCATTGCATTTTATACATGGGTAAGGCATCTTTTGAAACGTGAGACCAATAGATTTTAAGGTAACAGAGTGTGAAGGAAATCAGTGATGTGAGAAGATAACTTAGCAAAAGTTTGAAAAGAATTAACAAAGAAAACACAGTAAGAATTAAACAAACAGATATTTTTAATCTCAAATTATTTTAAAAATGTGATATACATTATTTTAAAAATAACTTCAAAACAGTAAGATATGTTACAGGATGAAAAGTAAACCAGCAGAAATGAGAAAATAATAAGAGAGATACATAAAATTATTATAGAGGTGAAAACTGCTGTAGAAGTAAGAAAAGAAAGGATCACAAATGTGTCAGGAATAGGGTAAAGTTAGAAGTAATTGATATGAAACAGAAATGAACATAAATATATAATATTTTTTGATAAAGTGATTGGATATTCAGAAGAGAAGTTCACAAATGGTACATAGAAGTATCATGAGGGCCGGCCCGGTGGCGCACTGGATAAGTGCGCCGCTTGGGAAGCGCAGCGGCGCTCCCGCCCGAGGGTTCGGATCCCACATACAGACCAGTTCCCGCTCACTGGCTGAGCGAGGCGCGGGGGCAACGCCGAGGGTTGCAATCCCATTGCCGGTCCCCGGTCCAGTACGGGGGCAGCACTGAGGGTTGCGATCCGTTGCCGGACACGGAAAAAGACAAAAAAAAAAAAAGTATCATGAGATGTAATACTAGGGAATTTTTCCTGTAGAAAAAGCACACATTTGTGCACAGACAGACACAGTCAATACTAGGGGAATGATGCAGAAAAATTAGCTGCTAGGGAAGTTCTCAGCTTTGTTAAGGAGGAATTATATGAATAAATATCCAAAGAAAAAGTCTCATAAAAATGATTTGAGAAATTTATAGCAGTCAAGTTGTTAGTAAGATAAAAGGCAACAATTAAGAACTCAGGGAATACTATATCCATGAGCAATTTTAGAGGAAAAAAAAATTCTCAAACATGATATTCAGCCTAAGAAAAATAAAATACAAATTAAGAATTAAAAATGTGTAGCAAAAGTGACTGATACTGAAAATTGAGAACATTTAAAATTAAAAGTAAAATAAAACATATTTATTTATTTCAGAATTTTTTTAATTGAAATATAATTGATTGTACACATCTGTGGGTTACAGCATTGAATATCAATATCTGTGTGCAATAGGTGATGCTTAGTAGGTGGCCTTTTACCAATTAAAATAAAAATTTTTAAAAAGAGCAGAAGCATGTAGGATTAGCAAGGAGAGGAAAGCACAGCGTGGTTGGTGTTTATTCCCTCTTCTCACAGGGCTTCGGATCAATGTACATTAAATAAATCGGGTTCATGTGCTTACAGAAACATGATCACTTCGAGCTTTTAATCTATCACCTTAGCTTCTGAAGACTCTTTTAAAGGCTAATAATCTCTTTCTTAAAGTAAAATTTAACTTAAGTCAGTGTCTATTCAGTTTATAATCCACTTTAATACAAATGGATTTAAATTTTAAAATTTTAGTTTAAGAATTATGTATATTATGATAAAATTTTTCTAAAACTATTTAATCTATCAAACCTTTTAACTACATGTAAGCTTAGAAATATATCTGAAGTAAAGTTCAGATATTGACAATGTTCGTTTTCTGGGAGAAATTATTTAGGAAGATATTTCCTTTTTCTTTCCTTTTCCGTTTTTAACTTTTCTGTGTTGCTTGAGTTATTTGAATAATTGTTTTATTGAAAAGTTAATAATCTTTTCAAAAAGAAATATATTCCCTGGGAAGGAAATCCCTATAAGTTTCCTCACTGTTTAACATGTCTCTGTATGGGAAAAATAGTTCTGCCTTATCTTTACCCATGGCTAGGTTCACAGCTGAGACCCCTGAAACAAAATATGGATTAGCAACAGAAAGGTAGAGCAAAGCTATTTAATAAAAGTTTTGCACAACAGGGGAGTCTTCAGAAATGAAGACCCAAAGGCCCCGGGAAGACTGTGTTTATGAACAGTCGTGCAGAAGAGTGACTGGAAGCCAAGGGGGGATGATCTGTCTGTAATAAACTGGGGGAACTTAGCAAGGCCTGTTTGTCCAAATTTTTCTCGGTGTGTCTTCTCTGAGTCTTTATCCTTCTCTTCTGGGTATAAAGCACATGAGGATTTTATGGCCTCCTTTCAGGGGAAGTAGGTCCTTTTATGGAAAGTACTTTAGTGGGGAAAGGAAGGACAGAAAGTGACCTTCCTGCTTATGTGGTTTTCTCAATTTCTCTGGCATACACAGTGTGCCAAGATGCCATATTCTGGGGTAGCATTTCTTGCACTGCATCATCTCCTTCTCAGGGAATTCTCATATTGAGTTGGAATAAGGCCTTCAGTTGCAACCCATTTCCTCTGATTACAACCTCAGTGAAGATGGGGACTAAGTAGTATCACCCAAAAGATTCCATGTCTGTGGCATCTCCTCCATTATAGATTTGCTAATGTTTTAATCACTGCCTTGAATACATCTAATATTTATGAACGTTATATGATCTGACATGCCTTACACGATATGACTCATTATATGACAGATATTGCCCCTAACATTTTATATAGAAAAATTAACTTAAACTTCACAAATCCCATATGAGGTAGGTACTTTTATTATCTCCACAATGTAGGTGAAGAACCTAAGGCAGAATAATAATAAGCAACACAGAAGAGACAATATAGGTAACATCACATGGCTGAAAAAAATGTCAAATCAGAAATCTGAACCAAGACCAAGGCCAGTAGAAGCCAAGATGCAGCCACTTTGTCTTTCTGCACAGTCCTATGTCTTTCAAGCTGTCTGGAATTTCTTGTTTCATGATGAACTATCTTCTTGCAGAAGTTGCCATCTTTAGGACAAGGTGGCTTTCCAGGAGGGAATGCACACTTAGTTTCAAAGATGCACGTGAGTATCATGTCTGTGAACTGGGGCAAATGGCACCAGGCTGCTGTCATACAGATATTTCTTCTCTAAGGCTGCACCATTCCTGTGAATATGGTGGGAACTCTGGCCAACCTAAAATAAGGTGGCACCTTGATGCTATGGGAAAAAAGAGCAGGAAAGCACTTGCTGTCATCTGTGTGACTATCCTTTATGTCCTGGAAGATGCCAAATACACTCCTTGATTCAGCCAGTCCGTACTCAACAAGTATTCATTGATTATTTACTTTTGCCTGGAGTGTTTCTAGGATCTAGGAAAAAAATCCCGAACGATGCAGGAATGCACCTGTTTTCCTCTCACATTAAACTATTGTGTCTTCACAAATACACAGCAACTAGGTCATAAGATCCGTGAGTGAGGGCTATGTACTGACACAGTAGGAATGGAGTACATAAAAATAATATTAGCATCCTCATTTTCTTCATTTCTTAGATAAGAAAGTTGAGATGTGGACGAAGAGGTTGTTATTTGCCCAAAAGTACCGCTTTGGCTTTGCATGGCCAAAACATCAGCCCAGTCTTCTTCGGGGAGTCTGTTGAAAAGTATTGTCAGTATTTCCAGTGGAAAATGATGTATCTTTAGACTGGAGCGGTGGCTGTGGAAGATGGAGAGGAAACTGCTAAGAGGTATCTTTTGCTGAGAACTTATGCACCACATCCTCTGAAGGGCAGCTGCCCATAGCCGGTGACTGGCTGAGAAAGGGTACAAATGCTTGCTAGGTTGACCATCTGTCCCAGTTTTCCTGGGACTGGGGCATTTTCTGGAATATGGATCTGTCAGTGCTAAGAATGGGAAAAGCCCAAGAAAACTGGGGTGGTTGGCCGTCCTGCCTTTGACTCATGGGTCAGCAACTCTGCGGTGAGGTTTATATTCAAGAGCTAAACCCTAAGTCAGGCCAATGTGAGACTTGACCTGAGAGCATGTCTTTACTTGGCTCTTTCTGTCTGTCCTTCCCTTCTTCACTCAACACTTAAAAGGTTTGCTTTGCCAAAGATCATTCCCTCAATAAAGCATGTGCACTTGAATCCCTTTCTCAGGCTCTGCTTCCATCCCCGGACACTGATTAAATAGATACAGAGGAAGAGAAAAAGGGAAGCATAATGAATCACTCATTTTTCTGGCCTAGTGAACTGGGTTGAAGGAGCCCTACCTGCAGGTAACCCTTGCTCATTGAAGAAGAATTAAACTGTGAGAATGCTGTCAGGCAGTCCACAGTGTCTAGGAGGACTGGAGAAGCAGGTTCACAGCCAGCTGGGCATAATGCCCAAACATGCCAAGGAACTGGTCTGATGAGGACATTATTACCAACACTGGCAAGCAGTATGCACCACTCAGCATCTTGTATTTTCATATTGGATGCTGCTCCTAGCACCACTAGCACTATCTAGCAAAATAAACGTGGAAAGCTATTCAAAGTTACTTTTTTTGTGACACTAACTCTTTCAAGTTTGATGTAAGTTCATCAAATTGGTAGAGCCTAAGTTATGTGATCATACCTTAGTTGTAAGTGAGGCTGGTAGGACAGGACATAATGAATAAGGTGGGAAATTCTTCAAACATAGGAAAGTGGTTGATCATAGTGACCCAATAAGATGACAAATGGCAAGCACATAAGGAGAGGTGCAGTTCTAGATGAGCGTGAATCGGAAGTTTGACCATTGTCGTGGAGTGCTAAGGTGAAGTAGGAAGGAGAACCGTTGTAGATGCAGAGGCTGTAACAGATTGTTTCCAAAGAAGGCCACCTGTGATTCCTCCTGTCCTTGTTCATGCACGCTACTCCTGCCATCAAGAAGTAAACCCTTCCTTTCTTAGACTAATCTATTGACTTGCTTTGACCAACATAAAGCGGCAGAAGCGATCACGTGCCAGTTTGAGGATTAGTCCATAGGAGACCTGGGAGCTCATTTACTTTTTTGGAAATCAGCCACTGTGTTAAGAAGCTCAGGCTGGACTACTGAAAGGTGAGAGCCCATTAGGAAAGAGAAAGGCAGCATGAGAGAGAATCAAGGTACGCACGCCAAGAGACCACACCACATCCCAGACAAGTGAAGTGGGCTGTCCTTAAGGCTTCAGCCCAAGCTGAGACTCCATCACCCTGTGTAACCTCAACCAACTACTTACTATGCCTGAAGATTCATCCACAGAATTATGAGAAATAACAAAATATTATTGTTTTCAGCCACCGAGTTTTGAGATCATAGGTTTCAAACTAATTGGTAAGTGAAACAGAAATTGCTACTAGAAATGGGGTACAGCCATAATGAAAACATATGACATTGGCCTTAGGACAGCGGAAGTCCTATTAAGTAGGATGTTACAGACACCTCTTATCAAGTTGGGTACATTTTTTCTTTTGCTAATCTAGTAAGCGTTTTTATCAGGAATATCCATTTGAGTTTGTAAAGTGCCTTTTCTGCATCTATTGTCATCATATGAATTTCCTCTTATGGTTTGTTAATATGGTGAGAATGACAGGATTCTAACATGTTCCCCAAGATTTCCCACCACTTCCCGCCCCAGTGCATACACCTTGCATAATCCTGAGGACTGTAAATGTAATAAGTTTTACTACCACGATTAAAAGAAGATTATCACACAAGCTCATTAAAGGCTCCAACTGGTTGCAGAAGAGAACATAAGAATTTTAAGCATGAGAAGAATTTGACACACTGTTTTTGGATTAAAGGTGGAGGGAGACACACACAGAGGAATATGAGTCAGCGCCAGAAGGTGCCTGCAGCCCCGATCTGACAGCCAAAATAAAATGGGGACCTTAGACCTACAACCACAGGGAACTG
Organism: Galeopterus variegatus; assembly: GCF_000696425.1. NCBI lineage: Eukaryota > Metazoa > Chordata > Mammalia > Dermoptera > Cynocephalidae > Galeopterus > Galeopterus variegatus. The sequence goes on along the minus strand of NW_007731340.1, from coordinate 66,235 downwards.
AATTCTGCAAACGAGAGTGAAGAGGGATTTTTACCCAGGACCTCCGCATAAGAACCCAGCACTGAACACTTTTATTTCATCCTTGTGCTATTCTGAGCAAAGAACTCAGCTGCATCACGCTGAACTTCTTTCTGACCCACAGAATACATAGTGATACATGGATGTTGCTTTGAATGGCTGTTTGTGGTAATTTGTTATGCAGCCTTACAGAACTAATACATATGGTGAATTAGATTCGGGTTTTTTTTAATATTAAATCAACTTTGCATTCTGGGATAAATGCCACTTGGTCATGATATGTCATTCTTTCTAAATATTGCATAGATCAGTTTGCTAAAATTTTGAAATATTTACATCTGTGTTTATGAGAGATATTGGTCTGTACCTTGCTCTTCTTGTAATGTTTTACCCAAGTTTTCATATTAGGGCAATGTTATTATTACAGGATGAGTTGAAAATATTCTTTCCTCATCAACTTTGTGGAATAATTTATGCATAATTAGTATTATTTATTCCTCATTTGATAGAATTTACCCACAAAGCCATCTGCACCTGTAGGTTTCCTTGTAAGAAGGGTTTATTGATTTTATAAATTTTCTCAATGAACCAGCTTTAGGTTTCATTGATTTTCTCTGTTGCTTTTCTGTTTTGTATTTTATTTACCATCGTTTGTACATCAATTATTTTCTTTCCTCTGGTTACGTTGTATTTAATCTCTTCATTTTTCTAGTTCATGAAAGTGGAAGCTGAGGTTATTGATTTGACGCTTTTCTTTCTAATATAGGTATTGAGTGTTGCAAATTTTAGCAAAAGTCCTGCTCAAATGGAATGCCACAAATTTTTATGTACTATGTTTTTATTTTCATTCTATTCAAAATATTTTGTAATTACATTATTCTTATTTATTCTTTGGTCATAGGTCATTTAGAAGTATGTTTTGTAGTTTTCAAGTTTTTGATGATTTTCTAGAGATCTTTCTGTTATTGATTTCTTATCTAATTCCATTGTGATCAGAGAAAATAGTCTGTATTTATTTGAATGCTTTTAAATTTACTGAGACTTATTTTATGGCCCAGAATATTACTTATCTTAGTAAACAGGCACTTGAAAAAAATAGTTTATTCTACTACTTTTGGGTACAGTTGTATAAAATTAGTTATCAACTATTAAATTGATAGTATTTTTAGTTTTTCTGTGTTCTTTCTGGATTCTATACTCTTGTTCATTCAATATTTGAGTGATGCGTGGAAGCCTCTGAACAGAATTGTCAATTTGAACATTGTCCTTGCAGTTTTATCGTATTTTTCTCTATGGATTTTAAATATGCAAAAGTATTAGATACATTACTGTCAAGAGCCATACTACTATAAGGAATGGCATGGGAGCCTGAAGAGTGATACCCCTTATTCTGCAGGCTACATGGGGGTCCCATGGCTCCATGGAATTTCTTGTTTGTTCACCTTCAGTTACTTGACAAGGCTTCCCAGAATTAAACAGCCTAACCTTTTGGCTTAGTATTGCTCTGGGAAATTCCCTGGAGTTTCTCAAAGGACATATTAAAATATATCAAAATTAACTGGTTTATTTAAAAGACATTGTCAGTACTAAAGGTGTTTTTGGTGCATGTTCCTGGTATGGGTTGGCTCAATTTAATTTTCTTGTTGATCTTTCCTGTTAGTGATGTGTGCATGGACCCATTGTGGCTGTGGTCGTGCTCTTGTGCATGTGGAGTGAAGTTATTATGTTGGATTTCTATCCACATCCCCCAGGAAGGTGATGGGTCCTAGTGCAGTGGTGTTTACAATTATTTGATCATTAACCAGTTACAGATTTCTTTATTTTTTCCCCATTCCCACAGTTTCTCTTGACTTACCAAGAATGTGTTGTTTCCCTAGTAATAAGAAGAATGATATAGTGTGTTTTTGTTAGTTTGAGTAGGATCATTTAATTTTTTACTTTGTTCTTTGTGCTGTTTCCAGAGTTTCTTGGCAGGGAGATGAGAAGTTTTGTTATAGAGATAAATAAGTTAGAGAGTAGAAAAACATAAATTTTGATATTAACAGGTTTTGTTTAAATCAGTTCGTAACATAAAATTTGTGTCAATAACATAGAATTTAATAGAGATTTATAGTTAAGATTTATGATACAAAATCATGTTATAAATACTGTGATTTTGATTATAAATTAAAATGATTATATTATATAGAGTATAAACAATTGTCAAACATAATTAATCAATGTTATTAAAATCAAGTATAGTAAGTACAATTAAGATTTAAAAAGGGTTAAATTGTAAGCTAAGAAGGTTAAGAATTATAGCTCAAACTAAAAGTCTGATGCTCTTTAAAGCCGAACATGCTGCTATTGTATAGTTTCCTGGCCACGAGCCACAGGCTTTGTGGTGAACTATTCATGCACTAGTGGGTGCTTTTGTCAGAGCATGAGTGCTTTGGAACATTTTGACCTTTCTTTTTCAATAGAAATGAAATAGGAAATGTTTTGATTAAAAGATGAATCATTATGTAAAAGATTAAATAAAAACATATAAAGAAAGCAAGATTCATTTGGTTGTGGTCCACACTTGCACTAGACATCTGTAGTCCATCTCTTCCTTTTCACCAAATCCACACCACCTATTCAGGTCCAATGAATCTTGCGGAGCTCGTCTCTGGCACATCACTTGCAAAAATGTTTTTCATCCTTATACCTCTTAGTGAACTGACCTCTTTCTCATTATGAAATGCCTGCCTTTATTATTGGTAATATTCTGTTTTTCAATCTACTTTTTCTGATGTTAATGTCACCTCTCAAGCTTTCTTTTATTAGTGGTAGTGTTAACATGGTATACATTTTTCCATCCTTTACTTTTAACTTATTTGTGGCCTTATTGTTAAAGTATGTTTGTTAAAGTATGTTTTTTTTTATAGGTAAAATGTAGTTGGGCCTTGCTTTTATTTATTTTTTTTTTTTTTTGTATCCAGTCTCATAATCTCTGTCTTTAATGGGGTATTTAGATCATTTACATTTAATGTGATTATTGATATGGTTAGGCCTACATCTATCATCATGCTATTTGTTTTCTGTTTCTCACATTTGTTTTTATTTTATTTTTGTCTTTCTTTTCCATAAAGTGACTATTTTATAATTCTACCTATTCCCTCTGCTGGCTTATTGGTTATAGCCCCTTGTTTCTTAAAGTAATGGTTTCTTTAAAAGTTAAAATACAGTATTGACTTGTCACATTGTACTTTAAGTGGTATGGTGCCACATTCCATATAAGGACCTTAGCATTGCACTTTCATTTCTTTTCTCCCAGGCTTTGTACTATTTTCCTAAACATTTTACCTCTACATATGTTATAAAACTGTCCATTCATTTCCATTAGTTTTACTTAAACTGCAAATTGTATATTTAAGTGATTTAAATAGTAAAAAGAAACTTAGATAGCTATTCATGTAGTTGCTGTTTCTGGTGCCACTAATTACTTTGTGCAGATCTATGTTTCTGTCCGGTATCATTGTAATTCTACCTGAAGAACTGTCTTTACTATTTCTCATATTATGATTCTGCTGGTGATGAATTATTTTTCCTTTTGTATGTCTGAATAATTTTTTTTTACTTTGATTTGTAAAATTTTTTTCTGGGGCTATGAAAATCTAGATTGACAGTTTTTCCTGCAGTTGTTTAAAGATGTTGCTTTGTCTTCTCACTTGCATTGTTTTTGACAATAAATCTGCTGTCATTCTTTTCTTAGTTTCATTGTATTCGTTGTATTTCTCTATACATAGCATGTCTTGTTTCCTGAATGATTTTATGATTTTTTTTTAATCAAAGATTGCGAGCATTTTGATTATGTGCCTTAGACTAGTGTTCTTTATTTTTTGTACTTGAGCTTTACTTAACTTCTTGGAAATGTGAGTCCATACTTTCATCACATTTTGAGTTTTTTTCTACTATTAATTTTTCAATTTTTTTTTCTGTCTCTATCTTTTCCTTTGGAGAGTCAAATTACATCTATACATTCTGTTCAAACTTGTCCCACAGCTCATTGCTGCTTTGTACATTGTTAAAAAGTTCTTTTTCCTCTAATTTGCTGCTAATCCCATCCAGTGTATTTTTCACCTCACACATGTAGCTTTTATCTCTAGAACTTCAACTCTGACCTTTTTTATATTGACTATGTCTCTACCTAACTTTTTGAACATATGAAATATAATTCTAAGAATCGTTTGCTCTTTTTGGATCTTGCTTTTAAGACTTGCTTGATGAAATCAGAAAGAGTTTAGTCTAGGGCTAATCATACCTCTCTACTAACACAGTACCCTAGTACTCTACTCAAGCCCATAAGTGATGGGTTTTCTGTGGCTAATGGGAACAGGCACTATTCCCAGCTCTGTGTAAGCACTGGATACTATTCCCTCTAAACCTTCAGGATAATTTTTTTCTCAGACCTTGAGCAGTTTTCTCACACACATGTGCTGAAGAGTACTTTGCTGAATATTCAAGGGAAATCCTTTGAAAATCTCTGGAGTTCTCTCTCTGTATAGCACTTCTCTGTCCTACATTATTTTCTGAAAACTCTATCCTTCTTGATCTCTCTGGATCTCAGTTCTGTCTTCTTTATGTAGGGAACCCAGTGCAGTCTGCCTGGGTTCCCTTCCCTGTGCCATGCTACTGAAACTTTCTGTGATCTGGGGCAATTATAGGTCTTTCTGTAGTAGAACTTTAAATATTGTTATTAGCTACATAGTATACCTGGTCCAAGTTTGATTGAAAGAGGGAATTTCAGGAAAAGTTTCAAATCAACTGGCCCCACTATTTCCACATTAATTCCATCCCAGGCCCATAACTACCTGCATAATAAAATTGAGGAGAGAGCAGTGGAGGTGACCAACTTAACTTCAATTGAGGCACTTTTACTGGAAAAGATTTGAACCCTAGCTTTGTCCAGGCTCCTTATCACACCATTTTAATTCCAAGTGGCCCATGGAGCACACTGAATTCTCTATATCAAACCTTTAAAATCCTAAGTTACACAGCAGGTGGGAAAGCAAGAATTCTTCATCAGTTCCACCTGTGCTTTGTTTGCCGAAAAGTTATATTTGTGACTAAGGAAGCATTTCTTAGGGATTTAACAGAGCTGTCCTAAATGAATTCCCAGGAAATGAAAGTAAAGTAAGAACACCACCAAGCAGATGTCTGGCCATTGAAAGCCATTCTGCCTTAATTGTTAGCAGAAAGAGAAAAAGGTGGTCTGTGTGTTTAGATATTTTTATAATGGCTATCAAGCATAACTGTTTCTCAAATAATACCTAACAGAAATGCATAAAACAGCCAGTATTTATTCTACATTTGATATTTACTGAGTAAATAAGTTTTATTTGGAGCAGGTCATGTCATGTTAGAAACACCATGATGTTGTCCAGTTTTCTAGATATAATAAAAAAAGGAAACATATGGCCTTTAACTAAATGGACAGAAAAGGGTAAACTTTCCGTGGATGTAAAGATTATAAAATCATGAGAGAGATTATCAAGGCTGGTGGTGCAATTGCTTTTGCTAGAGAGAATTTTAGAAATAGACTAGTCACCCAAGCATTCTACACAATTAAGGTGCAGGTGCAGTCACACCTGCAGAGAGGAGTGAATACAAGGGGCCTAAAGACAGTGGCCTTAAAGGGGCAGCAGTCAGTCTTTGCTATGGGAATGAACTTTCCTACCATTGCTGAGTTTTATAACAGAAAGGAAAATCAATTTGAATAATTCAAGAGGATACTATAAGTCTACAGGGAAGGAATTGAACGACTAAGCCAACTTTTGATTACATACAAAAGAGAAAATAAGGCACAGCCAGTATCTGGGAAAGTACAATTCATAGTAGAAAGACCACTTGCTGAACCAAAAAGACCCTGATAATTGTCCTTACAGGTATATTTTTAACAGGTCCCCTTTTAAACTACGCAAAGAAACAACTTAGAGATGACAACCTATTAAAGGAGGGCTCAGCACGGTCCCTTCAAAAGTAGAAGTTATTTACCACATTTAAAAAATCCACAGGTAGGCTGCAATAGAGTACAGCTTGAATGTCCAATGAAATAGTATGTTTTCACTTAAGGGAAAAAGCATTTACAGTGCAAAAGAAACTGCTAGGGACCCAGAGAAGCTGCCACTGTTCCCTGGATGGGCAATTAACCAAAATGATATTGCTAATTTTGCTACAGGTCTTAACTAATTTAGAAAGTAGAACACAAACTTTGTCTTAGTATTAGAGAGTAGACTGTGTATCTCGACATGTTCAATGACATCATGCACCCTTTACAGCATGAATCATCAGTGAAACAGATACAAAATAATTGAAAAGCAAGCTCATGAGGATCTGGTATAAACTATGCTGGGTTTTTGGGTGATAAGTGTCCTCAAAGACTAGAGTTTCTTTCACATTGCAGTGTGCCAGGTGATATGGGATGGAAGTGGTATTTTAGAGATAAAACAAAAGCCTCGCAGTATGAGATTCTCAACAGATTCAAAACTATCCTTTTCCCCCGCAAGTGCTTGCAACTTGAATTCAATAAATGATTGGAAACTTTAAATTTTGCAAGTTGTTTCTCATTGTCAGTACAATCATGATATTGGAATTTTGGAAAAAGGAAAGAAGACAGACACCATTTATTTCAGAGACTTCATTTTATGGATGGAGAAACTGAAGCACTGAAAGTTTGATAACCTATCACAGTAGCATGCACATAAGAGGTGCTGAGCAAACGTTTGCCTGCTGAACCTCAGCTTTGCACATGATGAGGTTCAGGGGAAAGAAACAGGAGTAGGTGGGCACGTTACAGTTGAGTCACTTCTATTAGAAGAATTTAGAATCCCAGCAAATTGTGCAAGCTCATTATCTCATTCAGTTTATCCCAGTTGGACCATGGGCAACTCTTGATTCTCCACATCAAACCTTAATGTCTTAAGAGACTTGCCTGAAGTAATGTAGACTAAAATTCCCATTGCTGTATTCTGGCAATATTCTAGGACAAGGTTCAGCAAATTTTATTTTTGAAAAGGGCCTGATAGGAATAATTTAGGTACTGTGGGCCATGAGGTCACTGTCAAATCTCCCAACTCTGCCATTCAACGTGAAGGGAACCAAAACCAATACCTAAGCAAATGAGCATGGCTGTGTTTCAATGGAATGTTGTTATGGACACTGAAACTTAAATTTTATTTCATTCTCCTGAGTAATAATTGATCCTTCTTTTATTTTTTAAACCATTTAAAAATGTGAAACCCATTCTTAGCTTATGGGCTGTACACACAGAAGAAGGGCAGGGTTTTGACTATAGGCTATAGCTTGCTGACTCCTGTTCTTGGAGGTAGTGACTGTCACGATAGGGAGAAAAAAAAAAAAAGTAAGGATCATGATTGAAAAGCAGAATAGAAAGGGGCCTGCAAAGAACAGTTTTGGGTACTGGAGGTGGCCATGAGCCCCTGCCAGGAAACTAAGACTTGGGGAGAGACAGTCTGAGGTAGGAGTAGTCTCAGATTCCTTTGGAAGGATTTTCATATTCTACAGATGGAGTGGCAAATGCTGCCCAAAACACCCACGGTAACTCTTCCTCCACAGAGGCAGACTCCAGGGGAGCCTTCCTGGAAGCATCCACTCAACTCCTTCTGAAAGACATGTGGCACTAACAAGTGGGAGCCAGGAGCAGAGGAAAAAGCTGGCTGATTAAGGCTCCCTTGTCCTTCTCTTGTCAGGAGGGCAATGTGCAATCTGGAACTATACCTATGAGAATACAGTGGAGAAGAAAACACTTGAATTTGCAAGAGATCCAGCTGTGGGAGGCAAATTCACATTGATTCTCAGGCTAGGAGCTTGGAGAGATGTTGGAGGGACATTCGCAGTGGAATTGATACAAACTGCAGTTAAACCTCAAGAGATAAAATACATTTACATGCAATTAAAAGTAGAAGATTCATTAGTGTAGCTCTTAATATTTGAGAGTTCTGACTCCTTTTTAATTGGATATTCTATGATTCATCATATTAGAAATTAGGGGATGAGATTGGGGGAGAGTGGGTGGTACAAAATGCTAAATACGATTTCCTCAATTCAATTTTCTTCCTAATTTGAAAACTTCTGAAGTGCTACACAATTTAATCGGACTTTTAACCATCCTTGGTTTTATCAGAAAATGCTCTTCTTTTCTCCTTTTTAACTAGATGACTGGGACCAATTAAATTAATGAGGCTCACAAAAGTATTTCCCTTGGCAAATGGCAGGTTGTATTAATGTTTGCACAGTACAGTTTTTGAGCCGTTACCCTATAGGTTAAGTGCCTGTGTTGCACAAGATACTTCCATGTGCTATTGGCCTCTGCCAAATTATATATATTAAGAATCAGATTTAATTTTTATTGCAACATGTAATTTAGATACATATGGAGACTATGAATTATGAACAGTATGAAAATCACTAGTAGTTTCTTCATTGATACATCATTTAGTCAAATTGGTTGTTTAATAGCAACAAGTAAAATTTCACAAATAATCTTAAAAATTTAAAAGATGCTAAAACATGTCTATTCACATTGTTTAAATACTTCGATACTTTGATAATGGTCTAAGTAAATGCTTATTATTATCTGTTTAATACCGTATTTAGACATTTTGTAGATTGGGGGATGAATATATTTGTATATATATATTAGAGTAAATAATATATATATGTTAATATACATATAATAGAGTAAATTAGCAAAGGCTCAAAAATCTAGAAAGAGTCTTCTTTTTATCCTGAAGAGAAAGGATAATAAATATATGTCCCATCTTGTAATCTCTTCGAAATAGCACAGTGTTCTTGCCATACATAAACACAATATATATTTAGGAGACTGGTCAAAGGACTGTAGTTCTTTTTAGCTAAGCTCTTTAACAATATTATTTAAACTATGGATTTTTCTTAAGCCAGGCTGCAATGTCTTAAACGTTCATGCAACTTGGAAAAATAAAATCAACATATACATCTCTTGTTTTTTAAAAAATATCCTGTTATCACCAGATACCTACTTCTTAAAACATTACTTTTTACAGCCGGTATTTACACGTGAAATTAGCTAGAACTTGTACAGTTCAAGTAAACTTTCTTGTAAGGAAACCTTTTTTACAAATATTTATAATGTATTCAAAGTTATGAATCTCTTTATTCGTAATCATTGCATTCATTAAGTGACAACAATTAAGTAATTTTTTTTTTGCTCTAATATTGAGTCTTTGAATTTATTCACATATGGAAAAAGGCCAATCTATTGCTGTGACAATGAGCCAATATCTCAAAGTTTGCTTGACATTTAATTTGTTATAAATGCAAGGATTCACTGGGTACATGTGTGGAAAACACAGAACCAATTGCAATATCCTAGTGAATTTCCAAATCTAGAGAAACTGGTTAATATGAAATATACATTGTAGAATTATGTGGTGTTTCTAGTAGTTATGTGGATTTTATCACTAATATGAATAATTTCCAGGCATTAGGGTTACGACATGATCTACCTGACTTGCTATTTTGCATTGAGAGATGCATATTCATTTAGAAAATGTTTTTATAATTAAAACAAAATATCTTTAGGGAAACTAAGAATTGATACATAAGTTCTTGTCAAGTGCACAGTCACCAAGAGGGACTTTATTCATATTGATGCTTGGAATATGTAAACATTGCACTTCTGCCATTTACACATTCAGCCTACTATGCTCTGGAACAAATTCACTAAAGCCACAAAAGTGAGTGATTCTCTGATGGTCGTTAATGCACTTCTAAGAACATGAATGACAGTTTTAAGATAAATCATATAAGACAGCAGATAATAAATATATGTAGGTTGTACAAAGTCAAAATAAATGCATTTAGAGTTCTGCTTTTGGCACAGAAGTAGTAAGATAATTCATAATTAACCTTCCTTTATGAACTTCTGGAAACTGCAGAAAATATAGAAACAACTATTTTCAGACATTCGAATCCAGGCAGTCCTGTGATCCTTGATAAAAAGGAAACAAATGATGTAACCCCTGCCATTGCTTAGGCTTTCTGTCAAGAAGTAATTTCCAAAATGCAGCAGAGGAAGAGGGACCTCAGACAGGGCTTGGTAGTCATATTAATGTGAGGAGACAGAAATTGGGGGTTTGAGGAGGCTGTGGAGTCTAGAAGTTGCAACACAAATTTCAGAAATACAGAAATCTGTTTGGTGGCCCATTTCAGTCTTAGGCTGAATATCAGTTTGGTGTCTGTGTAGTGAAGCCCCACGGAGCTGAACAGGAATGACTTCTGGGGAAAACAACTTACAAGGAAACTCTAAGGAGAACAATTCTCAAAGCTCACGCAGAGTTACCAATCATGAGAGTTCTCTCCTGCTGATTCAAAAGTTTACATAAAATGCAAAGCACCAATAACATACAAGATAAACTTGAAGAGGAAAAACAAAGCTCGTAACGATACAAAACACAATATCTTGTATGACGTAGCAAGTCAATAATTAAGAAGGTGTTTTATAGACACAATGATAGATAAACAGAACAATACAGTATAAGAGGAAACTCAGAAATAGCTCATGCTCTTGAATTTTGGCAAAAGTGAGAGGAAAGTAAAGCATGGAAGGCTTTCAACAAGTTGTTCTGGAACACTTGCACAGTTATAGGGGGCCGAATGAATCTTAATCCCTACCTCACACCATACACTGAAATCAATCCCAGAATGATTACACTTCTAAATGTGAACAGTAAAGCATTCAACTCCTAAAATGTCCTTCTAGAAAGGTAGTATATTCATGTGAATGTGGAAGAGGCAAAAAAAAAAAAAATCTTAAACAGGACACAAATATCTGTAGCACAAAAGAAAACAAGTAAACAGCGTTGACTACATTACAATTTAAAAAATGATTATTTATCAAAAGTTGTTCATAGGAGAATTATAAGAAACAGACTACTAGGAGATATCTAATTTATTCAACAATGAACTTGGACCCAGGATATATAAAGAATCCTACGACGCAGTAATAAAAAGGTAGCCAACCCAATAGAAAAACTGTGCAAAATAGTTAAACAGACACTTTATAAAAAAGATCAATGGCCAATCAGCATTAACCTTATTTAGTTACTAGAATAATGAAAACTTATACCACATGAAATAACAATAAAAAAGGACTAAGTTGTTAAATAGAAAACAGACAGAAAATACCAAGAATTCTCTAGGATGTGGAGCAACTGGAACCCTCATGATCCAGTGATGGGGATGTAAATGCTCTAAGTGCTTTGGAGAACTGTTTGAAGATATCTACTGAGATGAACATTCACTCACCTTATTACTCATCAACTCCACATCTGTGGAACACATTCAGCAGAATGACTATAGACGTTCAATATGTTCACAGCAACATAAGTCATAATAACAAACAAGTGGAAATAACTCAGATGCCCCTCAAACATGGTTCATAAATAAGTATGATATAATCATACAATAAAACAATAAGTTTGAATCTTGCTTCTGATATTTAACAATCCTTTGACCTTGGGAAATTCATTTAAATTCTCTAAGTATCAACTCTGTGTCTGTATAACAATCACCACACCGTTTTGTCTGGATTGTTGAGATCTATAAAAGAAACTGATGTACATAAGACATCTGGAAAATACCCAGCACTGTTATCAGCCCCCTCCCCCAACACACCCAGCAACTTTTCTCATTTCATTTGCTAGTTCAAATTTATCTCTTTCCTTCTGCTTACATTCTGGTTAATCTAGTAGAAAAAAAATTCATAGTTTGTGTTTTAAATTCAAATATTTAGAATCTCTTCTACTAATTTACATATGATCCTGTAAAGATGTGCTTATTTTTTCTCTGTCTCTGCATTGCTATATCATCCACACTTTTCAAGCCTGCTCATTTTTTTCTGCAAAGCCATCCTGCTATTTGATTCCCTTTCTTCTGTTCAGATATAACAGTGAATTTCAATTGCAGCAGCTACTTCCTTATTTCTTGAACATTTTATTAATAGCTTTGATGCTGGTGAGTAGGAGGGGAAGAGGTTAGATTAACATTGCATAAGATTGAAATCTATTCTTTTCTTCAAAATGTGTATCATAAAAGACATATGAGAGAAGATTCCCCACGTTATTTAACCATCCCACTCTTCCTCCATAAATGTTGCTTATGTTAATTTCTTAATAATAGCAGTGTCTGGAGAAACCTATTAAAAGCTTAGTGGGGGAGTCTCACTTATGACTAGAGAAAATGGATTGTAAAGGTGGAAGTGACATCTCGCTAAAAAATTCTACAATTGAATGATTTTTTTAAAATAAGAATTGCTTATAAAAATATGTACATAGACATACATTTTGCTGTTTTAAAAATAATTTGCTACGTATACAAAGTTAATAACTTACATGACCTTGGCAAAATTGCTGTATTCTTGCTGACATTTTTCACCGTAGGACTACCGGGAAAGTGCCAGTTATCTGGATCAGCTTCCAGAAAAGAGCATCAAGCAATTGTGGTGGGGTAAGATACACTGGTGCTAGGTCATAACCTTTTTTTAAGATTTTTTTCTTCTTTCAACTTTATCCAAGTATAGTTGATATATAATGAACACCACTTATTTAAGTGGTCAATCTGATTAATGTTGACATATGTATACACTTGCAAAACCATCAAATTAAGATAACAAACATTTCCATCACCCTCGAATTTTCCTCTAGTCCCTTTGTAATCTCTCCCAACTACCCCTCCCTGCTGGTCCACTTTCTGTTAAACTGATCCATTTTTTGTCACTACAGATTGTTTTGCATTTTTAGAGGTAGGGGTTTATGCAAACAAAATAATATACAATGTAATTTTGGGGTCTGAATTCTTTCACTCAATATAACTATTTGAATTTAATTTATGCACTTGTGTCCATTAATAGTCCATACTTTTTTATTGCTTAGTACTTTATTCCATTATGTGAATATACCAAAAATGGTTTACCCATTCACCTGTTTATGGACATTTTGGTTGGTTCTAGTTTTCAGCTATTATAAATAAAGTGCCTTCATGGATGTATGCTTTGAGTTCTCTTGGGTAAAAACTAGAAGTTAAATTTTGGGGTGTTTTGACAGGTATATGGTTAATTTTTCAAGCAACTGCCAAACTATTTCCCAAGGTGGCTTTATCATTTTCATTTTCACCAGCAATATATGAGAGTACTATTTGCTCTATCTCTTTGTCAACACTTGGTGTGCTCAGTCTTTTAGTTTTAGCCACACTAGTGGATATGTAATGATATCTCATTATTTTAATTTGAGTTTCTCTAAAAATCATTGATGTTCAAGACCTCTTCATGTGATCATATGTCATCCATATATGTTCTTTTTGAAGTGTCTATTCAAAGTTTTGCCCATTTCTTTGTTATTGTTGTTGTTGTTGTTTTTATTGGCTAACTTTATAGATTTTTTTCCAACAAATGCAATTCCTTTGAAAACAATATCTCAAATATAAATCTGTCTCCAAAGGACAGGATAATATCTCCTGGTATCAGAAGTCACAGAGGTGAAGTATGACCACATTTAAAATCAGTGAACTACAGAAATTGTGTTCTCAGCATCATGTTAAATAATCTTTGGAACTTAAATTTTGCATTGAGAGAAAGCATGTCAGATTATTTTGCAAAACAATGTTTACATTTTAATATCTTCTTCTTTTTTCTTAAATTTTACTTTCATTCTGGTCAACCTCAAACTCCTTCCCTCTACTTCTTTAGCACTACTGCTACAAGTCCATTTTTACTTTATAGATTTTAGTGTGTTCTTAGTTACAGTTTTTAAAATAATTTTAGATTTACATAAAAGTTGCAAAGATAATGCAGAGAATTTTCATACACCCCTCACTGAGATTCCCCTAATGTTATCAACTTGTATTACTTTTCAAAACTAAAAAATGAGCATTGGTAGGTTACTTTTAACTGAACAGAAGACTTCATTTGAATTTTATGAGGTTTCCCTCTAATGTCCTTTTCCTGTTCCAGTGTTGAATCTAGGATACCACTTTGCATTTAAACATCATGTTTCCTTAGTTTCTTCTGGTTTGCTGTCATTTTTCAGCCTTTCTCTTGTCTTCCATGATTTTGTCAGTCTCGAGGAGTCCTTGCCTGGCATGTTGTCAAATGTCCATTAATTTGAATTTGTCTTGCATTTTCCTCATAACTATATTGAAGTTATGGATTTTAGAAGAACACCATAGAAATATCCTTCAAATCATATGCTAATGGAGGCATGTAGTGTCAACATGTATTCTTATTGGTGGCATTAATCACAAATACTTAAGGGCAGCAGTTAAGCTAGATTTCTCATCTATAAATATACTATTTTCTCCTTTTCCTAGTCTATTCTCTGGAAGCAAATTACTTAGTCTAGTCCACATTCAAAAGAGGGTTCCCAGTTTCAAACTAGGTTGCACAATAGTATTATTTTTGTGCACAAAAAATTACCACAAATTTAATGGCTTCAAACAACCCCCGTTTATTACCTGGCTATTTTCATGGCTCAGAAGTCTGCACATGGCTTAGTGAAGCCCTCTGCTCAGGGTCTTGCTAGACTAAAACCAAGGAGTCTGCAGTGCTGTGGTCTTTTCTGGATCTCAGTGCCCCTTCCTAGCTAATTTGGATTGTCAGCAGAATTCAGTTCTCTGTGGCTGTAGGACTGTGGTACCCATGTTTTTGCTGGCTGTTGTCCAAGGATTGCTCTGAGCTCCTAGAAGCTGCTCTCAAATCCTGGCCACATTGCCCACTCTGTAAGTGTTCACAATATGACTGTTGACTTTCTTCCGGGCCAGCAGGAGCCTCCTGCTCCCACGTATTAGTTCACCTATAATAATTTCTCTTTTGGATTAACTCAAAATCAACTAATTAGTAGCCTAACCATGGGAATGAAATCCATCATATCCACAAGTTCTACCCATGCTCAGAGGGGGGCATAGTACAGAGCCTGTGCACCATGGAGTAGGGAGATCTATGGGGCTATTTTGTAAGAATTCTTCCTATTACAAGTTATCCTCTTATTATTGAGGTATAAGAGCTTTTTAAATACATATATAAACTCTAGATACACATCCTCTGCCATATATATGTTTTACAATTTTTTTTTCCTGTCCGTGTCTTATTTTTTCACTTCTGTAGCAAAGTCTTCTGAGCAATAGTTCAATTAAGTTAGTTGATCAGTTTATTACTTTATACTTTGTGCTTTTTGTGTCCTACTTAAAAAATATCTGTCTTACCCAAGGTCATTAGAGTTTCCTTCTATGTTTTTTCCTAGAAATGCCAAAGTACTAAGGTAATTAAGTGAGGAAAGGAAACACTTTCAACAAATGATGCTGCAGTAAGTGGATACTATGTGGGGGGGGAAATGAACTGCGTCCTTTACCATATACCATTTACAAAATTTAAATCAAAACAGACCACAGACTATTTGAAATGCAAAGCATAGAACTGACTTCTTTAATGATAATACCCAAATTATTTGTTATGCACTGGATACTTAATATTCTAGTACAATGAAAAATCTTCACTATTTTAATAACAATTTCATAGCAAATATTTACTCAGAGCCGACTTTGTTCCAGTACTTGAGAGAGAGTGTTGAGACAAAATAAATAAAATCCTCATTGATATGGAATGTAGGATAACAGGCTAATATGATAGCATAATCAAACAGATAAATATAATGACTAAAAGTAAATATAGCAAAATTGCATATACATTTACCCTTTGACATAGCAATCTCAGGAATCTTTCCCAAAGATAAACTCATAATACTCAGAACTTCCACCTCCCATCTTTTAGTTGGATTAATACTTGAACAGGTAACAATTATAAAACATGGACAAAAATTTGTAAAAATATTTGAAAGGACTGGAGGGTGACCAGAAGTAGCCTCATATAGAGTTCTTTCTTCTTATTTTCTGTACCTGCAGAAAACACCATTCTGTTGGTCATTATTTATTCTTCTTTATAACAATTGTTTATTTTTTTTCCTTTTGTGTTTTAATAACAACAAAAAGAATGATGCAGTTAATATCCTTGTCATTTGAAATTTCTGGCCAGAAAATTTTTGAGAGCATTATTTAATGATTCACCAGTAAGTATAATGTCCTGTAGGTTTTTCATATATGACACTTATTAAGTGGAGAAAGTTCCCTCTTTTTCCTAGTTAGTTGAGAGTTTTCATCAAGGGTGGGTGTTGAATTTTATCAAGTGCTTTTTAATGCATCTATTAATAAAGATTGCTTAATGTGAACTCAAAACTAGATATAGAACTAGTTTAAAAATTTGATAACAATGTTCATATAATAGTGTTCTTGTTCTTACAAAATTCATGCTGAGTTACTGAGGGGTAAACGTATACAATGTCTGCAAATCTTAGATTGCATTCAGTAGTCTTAATTTTTATAGCGATGTTAGTATTGTCTTAAAATGATTATTGTATGGTAAAACAAATATGTAATTTGCTGATTTTCATAGAAACAAATATAATTTTTCAGATAATAGAAAGTAGGTAAAATGATATAATCAAAGAAGTACAAATCTTAAAAATAAATTGGAAGAACTAGTATGAACTCATGGACTTTTTCCTGTTAAAATGTGAGCTACAAAGGTATAGAAGGAATGAGAATCCAGTGAACACTCTTAGCACCCAGATCATGGTCCCTAAATAACATTTTTCATTGGAAAGAGCCAGAGGTGTATGAAGCAATGTCCGATTTCTTCTCTGAGGCAAGTAAAAGATGAGACTAAACATCACATTAGTTCAAAAGCAAAGAAGCAATGAATGATTAATGGGATTGTGTCAAAGAAACAAGGAGAGCAAAACAGCAAAATGTAGAGACTCTGACGTGAAGTGGCCAATTTGAGACATTTTGAGCATTGAAAATGCTTAGGAAAATTGATAAAGGGAAAGAATTAAGTTTTTAATCCATCTTTCTGGTACAAGATCTCTTTAGGATAACCAGCATGTATGTAAGAATAAGTTTTTCTTTATGGAAAAATTATAGATAATAAAGAAATACTGATTGATAATATTAGAAAATCATTATTTTGCAAACTGTAATGACAAAAATAGCCCAAGGAAGCAATTTCATTGAATATGAAAATGATTAGCTAAAGTTTGATGGGAAATTTTAATACAGACAGATGAAACTGGTTCCACCTGAGCCCAAGAATCTCAAAAAGTGGATCAACCAGATATGTTATGAGCTTCATGATGAGATGCAAAAGGAAGTACTTTGGAAGTATTCTTGCCTAAACATTGGAAATAAGTTGAGGCAACAACTGATCAAGTCTATAGAAAAAGTGATTTGGGTATTCTGACAATAATTAAAAAAAAAAAAGAAAGGACCAAAACTTATAAAATAAAACAACAACAACAACACCAAATGATTATAACAACCAGGCACACCAGTTTGGATCCTCATTCAAACAAACTAGGTACGAACATACATTTGAAGCAACTGTTTTACATTATGTATGGACTGGACATCTGACATTTTAAATTTTATTAAGCAGTAAATGTCACTGTAGAGATTATATGAGGGTACTTCAAAAAGTTCATGGAAAAAATTGAATTAAAAGATAATACAAATCTTTCCATGATTTTTTTGAAGACTCCTTCCATGTATATTACTTAGTTACAATGCATACTGCCTAATGAAATTCTAGAAAAGACCTGGTTGGATGCAATTTGTTTTAAACTACTCATATAAAAATGAAGCAAGGGAATAGATGGAACAAAATCAGCAAACAGTTGGCCATTGCTATTGCCAGAAATTGGGTAGATGAGAATTTAACGTATCGTTTTTGCTTTCTTATGTTCAAAATTTTCTGTAACAAAAAGTAAGAAATAACTACAATTTGGGATGATCGCTATGAAGAAAAGCAGCATGACCAGACTGGGGAGGTGAGAGCCAGGGAGAGCTTGAGCTGAGCTCTGAATGGTGAGGAAACACTGGGGAGGGTTTAAGCAAACAGGATGGCTGGTATGTTCCAGAAAACAGCATCAGCAAATGAGAATATCCTGTGGCAGGTGGGAGCATGGTACTATTAAAGAATGGAGAGATCTAAATGTCTGACTAGCACAGATGTGTCACTATTTCAGCCGAGGCATGGACCTAGTAGATACAAAGTATTATGAACTGGAAGGAGTTGGGGCTACTACATAACCATTTTAGAATGAGAGAAGCAAGTGAGAGATGTTACACCTCCATGTACTGTGGGAAGCCCGTAGCTGCATCCTGTGGGATCCCAGCCCTCCTGACATTCCCCATGCACTCTTAGGAATCCTGTCTGTGATCACAGCTTGAAGTGCCTCTATGTGCTGAATCTTCTCCAGTCTCTACCTCCGGCACAGATCTGTCTTGAACTTCAAGCCCACATTCCTGAAAGGTGAATAAGTCTGCAGGTCCCTCAGCACTTCATACTGGATTGGTTTGCAACAAAACCGTCATTGTGCTGCCAAATCTTGTATCTCTCCTCATATGGTTCTTGTTTCTTTGAATGGCACCATCACTCCAGTTGCTTAAACCGGGAACCAAGAGAAGTCTTAAATTCCTTCTTATCCCTTTTACTCCACATCCATTCAGTCTATCATTGTGTGTGTGTGTGTGTAGATTGTTGCAATAACTCCTACTGGTGTCCTTCTTTAGTTCCTGCAACTAGGTGGTGTTTTCCCAAAATGCACATCTCCCTATGTTTATCATCCTCTGAAATAAACCTTTCCTAGCCATGCATCTCCTAAACCACAGTAAACAATGAAAACTCTGGAGGACGTCACAGTCACACAAGGCCCTTCATGACGAGGACGTTGTCCACTGTTTTCTCCTCCTCCACTTTGCACTCCTCCACATGGACCCGACAATTTTGCAGTATTTATTTACTACTTGCAGTTTTGTAAGTGTTCCATGAATTTTTGTTGTTGTCTGTGGCAATCTGGTGAATGCCTACACCTTTTTAAAGGACAGGGGATTATCTAATTATGCAGGAAAGCATTTGACATGCATTGGACTAATGGTGGTCTTCAAAATATTAATAACGTTTGCTGCCTAGTTTCTTGTCATTTCCCTGGCTCAGAACAGCTAAGTCCCAAATCGGCTGCTTTTTCCCTAAGTGGCTAAGTGAGGCAGCTCTAGGTAACACTGGCCAGTGGGACAGCCATGATCTTGTGAGCTGCATGCACCTGCCACTTGCCAGAAGCACGACCTCCCCTGCTGGGACCTGTGTCCTCTCAGCCTACAAGGGTGGCAACGCAGGGCCCAGGGATGGTGTGCCAGGGTCCCCACAGCGTTCCGCTGCAGCCTGGACAGATGGGGAGGAAGCGAGAAGATGGTGAGGTGGACTTTCTGGGCTGCTGTCTTTGGGGCCAGCAATGACTAAGGATGCGATATGGCCAATGCTTCACAATCAGAATAGACTCAGGTGCTCTAGCAAGAACAAGCAAGGTGTGGAGAAAGAGGCAAAATCCACTTGCTGGGCATTCTTGGGGGATTCTCTACCAGCAGGTTGCAGGAGGCCCTTCTTCAATGGTTGAGGTAGGGATGTAGAGGGAGGAGAAGGCTTCCTGAAACACTCTGCAGTCACAAATGATGGAGTCACAGAGATTTTGGTTGCCTTAGAGACCATCAAACCTGGACTCCCTGCCTTGCCCGGCACTAACCCTTTAGTTTCTGCATCATGGGGAAATCTGTGGGGAAAGGATGTTAATAAACTACTTTGAAAATAGTATTTTAACCACTGGCTTGACAGTACCATACTTTGCAGGTTCAAAGTCTCCGATCTCTTGCTGTGTACTGTGGTTACCTCTGTTACTTCTGGTGCAATGCCACCCCCCCCCACCCCACCCCAGGCAACCTTCCATTTGTCCTGTCCAGGAGACAGCACTGTGCTCTTCCCAGCTTGGCTGGCGAGTGGACTGTGGCTCTGCATGAGACATAGCGGTCCCCACAGGCAGGTCCCAAGAACAAATCGAGGTAAAAGTGGGAGACCTGAGTAGACTTCAGGTCTAAGCTAAATTCTCTTTCCAGTTATCATAGGCCCTAAACTTTCAGATAATTGTGCATTTGTTCTGAGCATTGGTGAAGAAACTGCTGGGACCCTATTTGTCTATAATCTATGAATTTGTTAGAAGCCAGGGAGAAAGGGTACCTCATTCCCAACCTATGACACTATCCACATCCACATGTTCCCTAAATTTATGTGACAGTTTAGAATTCATGTCAGGTTAGGTGTGTCCGTCTGGGAATAGCAGTATTTCCAAGAGTTGGATGAGACTATTTTGCAGGGAACGTGTTTGGACAGGAGCAGAAGGAAAGGGCAGCAGACGTGCTGCATCTCTTTTCCTAGGTAGTTTTTCATCATCCTTTCCAAGATGTTCCTGACACAAGATTAGTTGATTGACATAAATTTTAGGCTACTGACAAGTTCTGCAACTGACATTCTGAACAAACTTGAGCAACTTGCAAACTTCACTGGGCCTTGTTTATCTCTATATTAAAGGAAAGGTTTAAGCTAGAAGCCAACTGAGCATGATCATAGACTTCTGGATTGTTCCATAAATCTCCTGGGCTCAAGACAAAAATTTCAAAAGCACACTTTTCTCCCTGCTCTGGTATTTGTTCATTGAAATCAAACCTACTTCTTTGAAGACAAAGGGGCGATATTAGTTTAGATAGATCAAGTTTGGCCAAGAAGCTCAGTATAACAAAGCCTGGAGCCATGGAGGTTTCCAGGGGGAGAAAGGAAACAGAAAGCTGGTGAGAACTGAAGTCTGAGGAGGAACCTTCCCAAGCCAATTGCAGAGAACATGAAAAATGGCCAGAGAGTGGCTGCTCAAAGTGACTGGACAGTTCAGGAGAGTTGCAGAGGTCTGGCAGTTTGTTTGCAGATTGAGTCACGCTAGTGAAACTGGTCTCTGATGTTATTGAATGTGGATGAATTACAAGAGAACAACCAAACAGCAACAGAAACAAGTCTTCTTTCAACTAAGTAGGAGATTAGGAAAAGGACCATGAGAAAGAAATATTCCTCTGTCTCCCAGACTGAGATAAACACAATACTAGTGTCCCACAAAATGTTCACAAGTATCAGTCAGAAAAGAAATGTCTGTGATCAATTAAGTTTGGCAAGTTCTGACTACACGAAATAGTGGAATTATTTTCTTCTCTGAAGGACTTTACAGATTCTTTAACGTGCTAATAAGCATGATAATTCTCCAAGAGCATTTCCCAAACTCATTTAACTCCAGATTCTTTTTCTTTTCAGAGTGCCTATTAGCATCCCCTCAGGCATTTGTGTTCTGTGCCACTCCATTTGGGAAACATTGGTGCAGTGCCCTTTATATTTCAGCAGATGCCAAGAATTACACATAAGCCCTGCGAGAATGATTCATCTATTTGGCAATAAAACCCCTTGGAAGCCGACTTCTGAAATGGGCCAGAGCGGAAGCATAGAAAGGCCAGTGTGTAGACTCAGTCAACACCCTAGCCAGAAAACCTCCAAACTGACACAGATTGTCCCCAAATCGTTGTCACTGACAGAAAATGTTAGGGAGACTTGTACCAACTTCCCAGATATCTCCTGATCTGCAAGGGGCCAAGAAGTTCTGTGGGAAAGACCCTGCATCCTGTTTGACAGACTGGGGTAGGAACAGGGAGTAAAGAAGGCAGGAGGCATAGGGGGCCAGGGGGAGGAAGGACCCAGAAGAGTGGGGGCTTCACTGCAGGAGAAAGATCTTACTCCTGGAGATGGGAG
Source organism: Galeopterus variegatus (assembly GCF_000696425.1). Classification (NCBI taxonomy): domain Eukaryota; kingdom Metazoa; phylum Chordata; class Mammalia; order Dermoptera; family Cynocephalidae; genus Galeopterus; species Galeopterus variegatus. The sequence continues at coordinate 44,418 of NW_007731340.1, read as the reverse complement.
GCTCCAGGCTGCTCACTTGCCCGGCCTCCTGGAATTCCTGTCCCTCTCTGTGGTGGAATAACTGGGGGGAGGGAAGGAGAGAGAAAGAAGGTAGGAGGGGAGGAAGGGAGAAAGGAAGGAAGGAGGAGGGAGGGAGGGAGAACAAAGGCCACTTCGTTTCTCAGGAAACCCTCAGCCCTTGCTGTCCAGTCAGTCCCCCACTGAAAGCCAGTGTCTTACAGCCCAGGGAGGGAAAGAGGATCAAGAGGCCGGAGCCAGGCAGCACAGGCTGTTGGCAGTGGGAAGGGAGTGAGGTCAGATGTGTGGGGACAGCAGCTCATGGAGAACTGTCCTGTGAAGAGTGAGTGAGCCCTGGGTCAGCAGCTGATACACTGTGAGGTGGTGCGGGTTGAGCCACATGCTGTCACCATGTGAGGAGATGTCCCCTTGGCCAGGACCCATGAGTACTGGGCCAAGGAGACCTATGTGAGCTCCCAAGTACTTCTGGAGAGTTCTGGGTGTCGGGTGTGAGCACATGGGCAGGCATGGGAGACCAGTGCGCTGCCCTGTGGCCCAGCTGCAGGTGTGACTCCTTTGGGGTTCCAGGTCACAGCCTGGGGAGAGGACGGCATGGGTGTCTCACATGGGCAAGTGACAGTTGCTGCCCATGTGCTAGTCCTGAGGGAAGAAGCACATGCACTTACACGTCCATCGCAGGAGATTTGGACCAGTGTTCACTGAGGAGAATGCCCCGGAAGCTCCTGCACATGGGAGAGAAGGCTCCCATCTTCGCCCTGCGCAGAAGGGGCTTGGAGCCTGGAGCCGGGGCCACCCCGGCCCTGCATGGTTTTGCCTGACTTGAGTATTCTCATTAACGTCCTTGTGCCTTAGTAGATAATCCACCAGGTCTAATGGGGATGCTCTTTCATGACGACAGGCTCATAACAAGAACCAAGCAAAGGGAGAAAGAAATCACTGAGAATTTGGGGAAGATACAAAACAGTCGCCAAGAGTGGGAGATTTCGTATTCTATAAAAATTCCATTTGCATTGAGACTCTGAGATTTAAATCTCTAATTAAAAAACAAAAGTATTTTAATTATTCTTGGATTGTTTAAATGAACTATTTCCAGACCCTGCCTGAACCACAAACCTGTAATTCATCTCTTCCGACACCTAAACCACCTGAATACATCTTTCCTCCAACTGGAATCTGAAATTTATTCCACATTGTGAAGGGAGCTGAGGAACTTTGACTTGAAAGTCTAGGAATTGCCATCAAGTTGTCCTCTGTGCTTTGAGGCCGGCCCTAGCCTGTGACCTGTTCTCCCTTGCTCCTCGGTCCAAGAGGTTATAATTTCAACATGTGATCAATATAAAAATTATCAACAAAATAATTTCTTTATTTTTCATACAAAGTCTTTGTGATTCGTTGTGTGTTTCACATTTTCAGCACATCTTAGCTACCCTATTGTTCTACAGAAGAAAAGTTGAAAACAAAAACCTTGACAAAGACTCCTATAAATTTTAAGAAAGATTAAATGAATTGAATAATATTGCCAGGTGTAAGTTATATACAAGGGCTCTCCCAAAAGTTCATGGAAAGACTTGCATTATCTTCTAATTCTATTTTTCCATGAACTTTTTGAAGTTCCTTTCTATACATAAATAATGCCTTTCTACAGACCGAGAGTGAATAGAAAATTAGTAATTATAAAGATGCCATTTGCAATAGCTCCAACAATTTAAGGTAATCTGAAATAATTTTTAAATGCAAATCTTTTTAAAAGAAAAGTACAATGCTTCATTGATATTCACTTAAAAATACCTAATTAAATAGATGGATGTGCCATCTTATTCAGAATGAAGCCTATCATAAAAAGTTCAGTTCTGGGCCGGCCCGGTGGCGCACTGGAGAGTGCGCCGCTTGGGAGCGTGGCGGCGCTCCCGCTGAGGGTTCGGAGCCCATGTGGAGACCGGTTCATGCTCACTGGCTGAGCGCGGTGCGGGCGCAACACCGAGGGTTGCGATCCCATTGCCGGTCAGTAAAAAAGACAAAAAGGAAAAAAAAAAAAAGTTCAGTTCTCCCCAGTTCGATGCATCACTCCAAAATAGATTTCAACAGAAGTTTGTTGAAATGGTAAATGCAAAATTATCTTCTTGTGTTTTTAGCTTGCATTTCTCTGATTACTAAAAATGTTAAACAACTGTCCATATTTTTAATCTGTTTTATCCTGTGAGATGCCTACAAATTATGTGCTCTTTACTCAACTGGGTGATTTACCTTTCCTTTCTGATCTATATTTTTTAACATTCTGGATATAAAATGCTTTTCAGTTATAATTATACAAACATCTTCTAGCTTGTGGCTTGTTTTATAACTCTCCTCATGGTATCTTTTGATGCATACATATGTTAATGCAGTGTAATCTATTTTTTCATGTATGGTTGATGCTTTCTGTGTCTTGTTTCAAAATGTATTTTCTTAGCACATGATCATAGAGACATTCTTGTTTTAGTTTCTTCAACCTGTTATAAAAAAAAATGCCATAAACTGGGTGGCTTAAAATAGCAAATATTTATTGCTCACAGTTCTGGAGGGTGGGAAGTCCAAGATCCAGGTAGCTTCAGTGTCTGAGGAGGAGCCACTTTCTGGCTTATAGATGGTGACTTCTTAATGTGTCCTCACTTGGGGAAAGGGGCCAGGGTTCCCTTTAGAGCCTCTCTTATAAAGGCACTAATCTCATTCATGAGAGCTCTGTCTTCTTGAGCTAATCACCTCTCAAAGACCCACCTCCAAGTACCATCACCTTAGGATTATGAGTTAGGATTTCGACACGTGTATTTCAATAGGACACAGACATTCAGATCATAGCGATTCTCCTTTGTTACATTTCACATTCTGAAAAATTCGCCTTGTACATTTTAAGTTGTTGATACATATAAAATTGATTTGGGGGCCAAGCCCGTGGTGCACTCGGGACAGTGCAGTGCTAGGAGTGCAGCAGCGCTCCCGCCGTGGGTTCGGATCCTACATAGGGATGACCGGTGCGCTCACAGCGCTCACTGGCTGAGCGCAGTGCAGCTGGTCTCAAAAAGGACAAAAAAAAAAAAAATTGATTTTTGCTTATGGTGTAAAGAAATAATACAATTTCATTTTCCTCATACAGACAACTAATTTTTCCAGAATTATTTATTGAATAATTCTTCTGTCTGTGCTGAACTGCAGTAAGACCTCTAACATGCAGAGAATTTCTACATATGTGTGGATGTCTTCCTAAACATTTTTTATCTTTTTGCTTTTTTCCTCTATCTTTGCATAAATATCACAATGTATTATTTTTTTTTCCTGATGTGGCTACTAGAAAATTTAAAATTACATGTGTGGTTCGCATTATATTTCTAATTTAAATTGCTGATGTAAATAGTCATAGTAAGTGCCTTTTCCTTTCTAAACCTTATACCATTTATTTCTTTTCCTTGTTTATTGTGGTGAGTGGGTACTTAAAGACTGTGTTGAATAGGTGTAGTTATAGCAGAAAATCAGTTATGTTCCTGACTGAATGGGAATCTGTATAGTATTTCACCATTAAATTAGATGTGGATGCAAATTATTTTTTATGTATCCTTTATCAGAGCATAAAGTTTTGTTTCCATTCACAAATCACTAGATGTTTTTGCTTTGTGTTAAATCATTAATGGATATTGAAATATATATAATGCTTTTTCTGCATGAATGTGATATATTTTGTTAATATGTTTTCTAATGTTGTATAAACCTATTCTTCCTGGAATACTCCAAATTTGGTCAAAATGCATTATGTTGTTAATACATTTTTAGATTTTATTTGCTAAAATATTTTTTAAATTTTGGTATTCGTGCTCATAAGTGAATGCATTTAGCCTGAAATTTTAAATTGTGTTGTTCTCGGGATGGTACATGCATACACACAAATACTCACACATACACATGCACACAATATTCTTATTTTTTATGAAATAGCTTTTTGTTTATACTTATTCTCATATTTACCTTTTTCTTTGCTCATAATTTTTTAATTATGTTTTCAATTTTTTCTCTGGGGATCATTTTCCTCTTATTAAAGGTGATGGTCTTAGCAAAAGAAGATAAAGGCTTTGGACAGTTTATTTTTTACTTCTGCTGAAGTCTTCTTTATAAAATAAAATATTAAAAAGGAATTACTTGAGAAGTACACATACCTGTACATCAAAATCAATAAACTTGGTCCTTTTGTAACAATGTGACCAAGCATGGGATGTTTTTTAAAAATCCCCAAAAAGTCAGAAAGTTCATGGATTTCACCATAGCAGCTGCTGTTGAGAGATCACTGATAACCTCACACAGGAAACAAAGATATGTCTTTTGAGTAAGGGCAACAGGGAACATTTTTCAAGGAAAGAAATAATCTATAGTTATTTTTCAGCTTAGTAAAGAAGAGATTTCTATACCCCTCATCCAGCCACCTGTGAAAAGCTTTTACAGACATCTGAGAAAAGCACAGTTTTAAAGGGCATTGCCAGACTCCAGGAGCATTAAGAGAACTGTACTTCAGCTTTTTAATATTATGTAAATACAACTGGGCAATAGAATGTGCAAATAAAATGCCTAAAGCAGTTGAAATAAAGCCTGGGTTATATAACTATATCATTTTTATTTTAAAATACTACATGCTAATTGGAAGAGAATTTAGAACTTGCAGGTTAGTGAAATATGAAAAAAATCAAAATCATTTGCTAACCTATCCCTTAGATACAACCACTGTTGATATTTTGAAGTATCTTCTTCCAGACTTTTTGTATTCATTTACCAAGATATTTAAATATGTAGATAATCTCTATCTTCATATATCTATTTATAACAAATACAAGAATGAATTAGATATCTTGCTCTATAGGCTTGTTTTGTTTTGTTTTGTTTTTACTTAAAAAAGTATGTAGCACACAGCCATTGTTCTCTAAGATATAAGTAGATAACCTCATAATTTTAAATCGCTATGCTTTGTTTCATTTTATGGAATGTATACATAAATATAGATTTACACACATATGTATGTATCTATATTAGGTCTTTAAAAAAATCATAGAAAGATTCATATCATTTTTTAATTCTATTTTTCCATGAACTTTTTGAAGGACCACTAACCCTCAATTTTAAACCCCAATTTGGGGGCATTTATTTTGTTTCTATACTTTTAAGTGAGTCTCTCCATAGATTCCTTAGGCTTCTTCACAGCATGGTCGCTGGGTTACAGGAGAAAGCATCCTAAGAGAGTAAGGTGCATAGCATTTTTATGACCCAGCCTCAGAAGTCATGCATTGTCAACTCTGCAGTCCTCTGTTGATCAAGGTAGTCACAGTGTTCAACCTACTTTCCAAAGGAGGAAACAGATCTCCCCTCTTATTGAGGCAATGGAAATATTTCAAAAACACCTGGAGCATATTTTTGCAACAATCTTTGGAAAATAAAATCTGCCATACAAGTCTTCTTATTAAGCAAAGATTTGCTAAAGGACTGTCTTTTTGGCACTGGCATATAGATAATAACTTCATAGTTTTTCACAGTTTTTTTTATTTATTACCAAAAAAGAGGTAATAATTATTTCCTACATGTATTTTAATTTCTTCTTTTTGTTTAGAAAGGTGTTCCCATTATGAAAGTATAAAATCGTTACTTGAAACCTAGAAGCAAAATTTTAAAGGTGACCTGGATTTTTCTTTTTTTGGTAGTTATTAGCTTTGTTTAGATCTTGAGAAATCTGAAAACATAGAGCATTGTTTTTAAATATGCTCAGTGCCTGTTTCAGTGGTGCCCTCTGATAGACACTGAATACACTGTGTAAGTGTCTGACTTGGTCCTATAATTCATCAAATGTTTTGTTATAACATATGTGCAACAATGTTATGAACCGTGAGTGTATCTCTGCACCAGTGGTTACCTAGTTGGAAAGTAACACTGAAGTCTTAATCAATGAGAGCCTCATAGGTAAAAATTCTTCTGACTCCTGGGACAAAAAGATTGTAATATGAGTACAGAGTTTTCTGTTCAATGAAAAGACGTGTATTTTATGCTAAGGAACAGCCTGCGTAATTATGGGTGCCCCAATGTCAATGAGCTCCAAGCCCCTGGAATGTCTTTCTAGTCTTGACCCTTCCAAAGAGCCATTGCTGGTTGAAGCACCTCCTCACTCTTCACAGGTATTGAATAGTGAAGTTTTTCGATGGCATCTATAAGGATACCTTCATTGTATCTACTAGCTTCTAAATAGCCTATCTTTAAATGAAGACATGATATTCTTCAATACTTCTTGTCTTGTACCTTTCCAATTGAGTTGTTGAAGAAATGGCACTTGTCTGAAGTGGATTTTTTTCTTTACAATGAAAAAATTGCACTTTCTGTTCGGAAGTTTTTAACAATCTGACCCTCTGCTATGGGAGAAATGAAGCATTTTGCTTAAATTGTTGTTGGTGCTGACAATGGACTGCCAGGTCATTTATTTCTGTGAGGAAGAGAAATGTAATAATTAGTGTTACTTTACTTCTTGTGGAAGTCTTACCTTGTCTAAATTTGTATGTGTCTAATGAGAATTGCTGTTCCCTGAATATTGTATATTTCCTGTTGAAATCCTGCAGCGGTCAATTTTACTTCTTCGTTGCATTTCATGTTTCTATATTTTAAGAGTACTTGTCATGCAATACACTAAACTGAATTAAAGAAGCTAATTATTTCCCTAAAGAAATACCCTATGGCTTGTTGACCTTTTAACATTTGATTGTTCCATTTTTTTTCTTTTATTTGTTCTTTAGCATTCTGATGGTTTTCTGTTTAGACTATGACCAAATGACATCTATTCTATGAAATGAAATAGGCTGCTTAAGTCAAATAAGCCGGGCACAAAAAGATAAAATATCACATGATCTCATTCACATGTGGAATCCAAAGGGGAAAAAAAAGATTGATATTATAAGGGTAGAGAGTAGAACAGTGGTTACCAGAGGCTGAGGAGGGGAACGGCGGAGGGCAAACAGGGAGAGGGTACAAAATTGCAATTAGATAAGAGGAATAAGTTCCATGTTCTGTTGAACAGGAGGGTGACTATGGTTACCAGTTAAGTTTTGCATATTACATAGTAGCTAGAGGAGAGGGTTTTGAATGTTTTCACCAAAAAGAAATGGTAAATGCATGAGGTGACTGACACTTTACCCTGACCCAATTATTATACAACATATATATGTATCAAAATGTCAGATTGCACTCCATAAGTATGCACAATTACCATGTGTCAATTTAATTTAAATTAAAAAAATACACGTGCAATACGCTAGCACCAGATGGGCTCTTATGTGTTCCTGAAAAGAAGGACTCAGTTTTAATTTGGAGACACCTTCTAACCATTCATGGCAACAGAATAAGATATGTTGTAAATATGAAGAATCCTGCTATAATGCAGATGTAAGTCAGAAATATGGAGAGGATGCAGTCAGTAAAAATGTGGTAATAAAGGTAATGAATATGAAAGTGCCTTATAATCTAATCAGGTGCTATATAAATATCAGCTTGTATGATGACAATAAAAATTAATAGTATTTGTTAAGAAGCTCACTCTAAAAGGAGACATTTACCATGAGGGGATTATGCATATAAAGTAAACAGAGTTTTAAATGAACACTTTCTATTTTCTCATTGCTTTTTCATTAAAATAGAGCAACTCTTTGTCCATAATGTGTGCTATGAAAAAGGGAAGCATGATAGTGTACAATCATAAACCAGTTATTAAAATTCTCCCCCCAGCTCTGATCAAATAAAGTCAGGTAGTTTCCTTCCATTTCTGGTCGCCCTTAGATAACAAATAGTTCTCCAAATTGAAGTCACAAAAGCTGCATCTTTCCTCTAATTAAACTATAATAAAAACTCCAAATGCTACTACTCACCGAGCTTCTTCCCTGCAGGCTGGCTTCAGGCTGGAGTCGTGCACTGGCTTCCTCCCTCTCCCGTTCCCTGGCTGCTCTTACCTCTGCCCACGAGGCAGCTGGCTCTTCCATATTTGGGGTGGAAAGGAGAGGTATGGTACAGAAAAAATATTGTCTGATCGTAATGTTGTGATGTATGGTAAGTGGATATTCGAAGTTGTTGTGAATGCTCCGTCTCTGCTGATCACCTCCTCGTCCCTTGACATCTGTTGTTCTCTGCTTTATGTGGAGAAAGATTGCCCTTGAACCCACCATTAGGCTATATGAGAGCATATGAATTAAAAATGCATACATATGAAAGTATGTACACGTATGTTTGCAATACATGTTAAGGTATTAACTCGCATCAGCATGAAGGAGCTTGGAGAACATTCTATTAAGTGAAATAAGTCAGGCACAGAAAGAGAAATATTGCATGTCCTCAGTCGTAAGGGGAGCTAAATCAATAAATAAATACATAAACAAACAACAATCATAATAAGAAGTTGAATTTTTCAGGAGGAGAGAACAGAACTGTGGTCACCAGAGGTGAGAAAGAGGGAGGGGATGAGGGGATAGTGAGAAATTGGTTAATGAACAAAAAACAGCTAGCTAGGAAAAAGTTCTGTTGATGTACAGTTGAGCTAGGCATCTATAATAAACAGTAATTTACTGCATATTATCAAACAGCTGGAAGACAGAAGATCAAATGTCCTCAACATAAGGAAATTACTATATTTTACAATGATGAATAAACTAAATATCCTGACTTGATCATCACACAGTGTACACAGGTATTGATATTCAACTCTGTACCCAGTAAATATGTGTAATCAATTACAGTCCAATTAAAAAAAGTATTAACAGTGGTAATTTCTGTGTGGTAGAAATATGATATTTTGCTATGTTTGCTTGTCTTTATTTTCTAATTGTTGACAATGTATACAAATAGCTTCTGTTATAGCAAACATTTATGAAAGATGGAAGAAGGAAATAAATTCTGAGCAAGAAGAGTCTTCTTTCTTGGTTTCTCCAACACTGTAAATATCCATTTATGGTACATTAGAGTCAAAGGGTTAAAAAAATGTGATTTGGGGCCTCCTTTTTCCAAGGCTTCCATAAATGACCTAGTACCTCATGTTGGAATGGAGTTATGCCTGGTACTCATTTCTTTGTTCCCTTCATTGTCAAAACTAAGTCAAACATACTTCCATTTTAACGTCTTATTACATACACCACTCATTCACTTGCCAAAAATGATAACTGGTGCCTTGAGCATGGACCACTTACAGCCCTCTTTTGTAATGAATAGATAAGCCCAGGGAGAGGTATGATCTCTGATCTATCTTGCCCATTGCCAAAGCATCGTCATTTAGGCAGAGCTAGAGAATATAATCATCCGGTGATTTCCGGTGGGCACTGACAGCAATGTCGACTGGCAACATAAAGCACACAAATGTACTCACTTTAAAAAAGAAAAAAAGACAAAGACTACAACATCTTCCTGCTACAACAAGACTAAAATCCATAGTTTTTACTATGGCCTACAAAGCTCTGCCTTCCTTCTGCCTGGCACTGTCTTCTCCAAGAACTTCAATGGCTGAATCCTTCACATGATTTATATTTCAGCGCAAACATCATAGTCTCCAAAAAGACTTTATGAAAACCCCATTGATTGCTTACCCTCCATTTCCCCTCTATCAGGCTATTCTCTGTTTTCTTCATATCACATCTGTACCTAAAATTATATTATCAATCATTTGTTAATTATTTGTTACTGCTTTTATTGCTTTTGCCCGCTTTCATGCTCCCTAAGGACAGGAAGTGGGCTCTTTCCTGCTTTATGATGAATTTCTCATATTTATAGTCTTTGGCACATAGTAGTTGCTTAATAAACATTTGTCAAATGGATGAATCAATGCTGTAGATACATCAATGCAAATAAATATGTTGACTATTTATAAATAATAAACATAAGTAGGTATTGAATTCATCCAAAGGCTGAAACTAAAGGCTTTTTTGTTTGTTTTCATTAAGAAACACGACTTCTACACACAGACACACGTATATATCATACATATATCTATATATCACACATATATCTATATATCACACATATATCTATGTATCATACATATATCTATGTATCTATCTATGTGTCTGTCTATCTATCTATCTATCTATCTATCTATCTATCTATCTATATATATATATATATCATGTGGTATTTTTCTTTCTGCATCTGGCTTATTTCACTTAGCATAATGTCCTCCAGGTTCATCTTTTGTCACAAGTGGCAAGATTTTCTTCTGTTTCAAGGCTGAATAGTATTCTGCTGCTGTGTGTGTGTGTGTGTGTGTGTGTGTGATTCATTTTTTTTTTATTCATTCTTTGATGAATTGGTTGTTTCATATCTTGGAAATTGTTGTTTTCATATGTTAGGTATAATCTCACGTAGAAGTGAAATCTAAAAAAAATATATATCAAATACACAGAAATAGAGTAGAATGGTGATTACCAGGGATAGGGAGGGGAAAGAAATGGGAAGATGTGGGTCACCGTGTATGAACTTCCAGTTAGGTAGGAAGAATAAGTCTAGAGATCTAAAGTAAAGCATGAGAACTCTAGTTACTAATATTGTATTGTATACTGAAAATTTGCTGAGAGAATAGATTTTAGGTGCTTTATCACAGAAAAGGTAACTATGTGAAATAATAGATATGTTAATTTGTTTGGCTGTAGTAATCATTTATATATACATATGTATATGTGTGTGTGTGTGTGTATATATATATATATATATGGCTCTGTGTATATATATATCTCAAAATATCATGCTGTACACCTTTCATGCATATGATAAAAATAATGAAAACAGGCTCTCAAAAAAAAAAAAATTCCACAACTCCCAGCAAGTATTTGAAAATAAAACTAAATTTAAAAATAAAAAACATGGAAAATGAAAAGTAAAAATAAAATTACATACTTCTCTAGTGTGTTGAAAAACTATTTAAAAAATGACAAATTGGTGTTATCACAAGTAAACAATGGCTACGATCATGTTACCATGATGTGAGTGCAAATTGGTATAATCTTTCTGATGAGAAAATTTGAAAAATATATTAAGACATAAAATGTTCAGCAATCACAATTCTGAGGCATCTATGGAAAAAAAAGCTCAAAAGTGGAAATTGATACAGATAGTAGGAGATTCATGACTGCTTTCACAATAGTGAAAATTTACATCAAACTATATTCCATCAATCAGGAATTGGTTTAAGAGAAGCACAGGACAGATATAAAAAGGAATAGTATACAGTCATTGAAATGCTGATGCAGAAAATTAACAATGGTTGTTGCTTTTTTTTTTTTAACAATTCTTATTTCTGATGGTGGAATTTGAAGTGATTTTTTACTTTCTTCTCTGCACATTCTCAAATGATTAAATATTACATATTTAATGTTTCTATTTTAATAAATAAAATCTTTAACAAAAATCACACTTTTGTAACCTTCTAAAGGCTATATCATGTCATAATAAGTATAGTATTTAACAGTTCAATATATTGCTCAAAGATGTACAAAATAGTGAAGAGCCACATCTTGGTATCTCCTCACATGTGGATGTAGCTTTAACCTTAAATTAATTGAATTTGATAATTTAATCTCTGGATATTCCATAAGGCTAATATGGATTTTACACCTGCTATTCAGAGTTGTAGTTTCTTTTAGTGTGCTTTTGGCAGCCTAAGCAATAATTATAGATATCTCTTGTAAAAACCTCTGAACTCCTGCTTGGACTTATAATTCTTTTCATGTTGATCTGGCATTCTTTTGAATAGCTTTGTACCATGATTAACTATTAAAAAATGAAGCTATATCTTTTCAGGAACAAGTAGTTTCTGTTTGCATTATGATTTGAGGACAGCTATTTAGTCTCTAACCTCATATTTAGTTTCAACACAAGAATATTCAACTTGTGTCAAAAAGCTAGGTTTCTATGTTATAGATATTTTTCTCATGGATGAAGAGAACTGACACAGCTAAAAGAGCACCACCATAGTGAACGTTAACACTGAGACACAAAAACACACATTCAACAGTAGATTTATAACCAACTTGACTTAGAATAATAGACTGTAAATAAGAGGTATTCAGTGTGAGTCTTTAAGCAAGTTTATTTAGCTTTTGCATCTGGGGGAAATTTGCTAGCTTTTTCGTACAATTCCCAAAGGCATTTTGTAGATATTTTGTGTTGTCATGAAATGCTATGATAGCTTATTCCTATAAAGTTTATAGTTTTAATGTAGTCTTCTTTAATGATGCAGCTACAGCTTTGCATCTTCCTTCTAGTGTCAGTGGGTGGGTTACTGTGTGTTTTGACAGTGTGTGTTCACACTATATGGTGTGATCTGGACTCAGAAAAATCACCTAGTTCTTGCATTCTCCACCACATGAAACTGGAAGAAAACATAGAAGTTAAACACTGTGAGAACCAGCCAGAAATGGCTATTGGTTTCCCTCTATGTTTGTCTGACTGACAAAAATGGATTCATTTCAATGGACTTCCTAAGATCCACTGATGTTTCTCTCATGCTCTCCTCATTTTACCATTGAATCACAATTTCCTTTCAGCTCTTTTGCCAGCTCAGGTAACATTTCTTGAGCCAAACCTTTACTTGACCTTGATGATGCTTCGGCAGCACCATCTAATGCCATTCATCTCCTGGAAATGCTGGAGAGTAATATTGAATGCTCCCATTTCTTCACTCCTCTCTGTTGGGTAGTTAATGCAGTCTTTATTTTACTCTATTTTGCTGAAAAATAAAATTAAGGACCTTGATGATGCTTCGGCAGCACCATCTAATGCCATTCATCTCCTGGAAATGCTGGAGAGAAATATTGAATGCTCCCATTTCTTCACTCCTCTCTGTTGGGTAGTTAATGCAGTCTTTATTTTACTCTATTTTGCTGAAAAATAAAATTAATCTCTCTAGTCTAGCATCAATTGCTTTTCTTTAACAGATTCTTTCAAATTTTGGTAACTTTATTTTTTCAACAGAGATTCTTTAGTTCAGCCAAGACACTTGCTCGTACTACCATATTGAAGCATTCCACCTCTATCCCCAGTAGGGACATACTTTTTTTTAAAAGACGACGGGTAAGGGGATCCCAACCCCCGACTTGGCACTGTCAGCACCACGCTCTCCCAAGTGGGCCAACCTGCCATACCTACATAGGGATCCAAACCCATGGCCCTGGTATCATCAGCACCACACTTCCCCAAGTGAGCCACAGCTGGCCCTGGGACATAATTGTTTAAATTTCAAAATACTGGTCTGGAAAATAGTTTGTACTCCTCTCTGCCATCTAACATCTTTAACTTCTGTTGAAAACTAATTAAAGGATTATTTTTGTCTATTTATAAACTTTATTCCCATTAAAAATATTGTTGGGAATTTGCCATGCTAAGATACTTTGGTCTGAAAGACATAAAAGAGTATCTGCTTATAATAAAACCATTACTGTATGCAATATAGTTGAGGTGCTAATAAATATTCCCATAAAAAAATAACAACACAATTATACCACATGTTACTGGTGAGACCTAGAACAGGGGAAGTCCTTCTCAACCTTCTGACACCGTGATACACATAGAAAATAATAATATTTAGAGAGCACCTAAATGTAAACAGAAAAATCTGCACATGACCTGAGGTGACCAGCCAAGAGGTTATAGCAAATTACTCTTAAGACCACCTAAAAGGCTAAGGATCAATATTTCAGGCACATCTGAAGTTACTCATGGCACACTTCTGTACTTCCCAATACTATATGAAAAACACGGGTGCAGGAGACCTCAGGAGAATCAAGCTCTTGACCTTGGATGGTCAAGGCAGTATGACGTAAATGCCATTGAAGTTTATTTATCTTTTAAAATGGCATGGAAAGAGGAGAAACCCTCTGGTGCATAAATATCAGAGTAAGTATAAAGAAAAGTATGCTTGCTAAGAAGTAATTTTCTGGATTGAAAAACAAATGGTCACTATTCATTCATACCTGATAATATTGAATGTTTTATTTTATGCCTTAGAAATTTTATATGTAACCTTTTATCTCAAAGTTGCATTTAAAAATATTGTGCAAGGTTAATACTTAATTTTTTCCATGCTTTTACCCTTCTTACTCCCTTCTCAGCACCCCACTTTACTGGCATTATTGAGTATTTCTTATATGTACTGACACAGAAGAAGGACAAATTAAATGTTGTATAAAGACAACAGAAGTGCTGAACGTAGTTTTGGTAAATCCATAGCGAATAATTAGACATATAAATGAATGAATGTATGTTGAAAAATATTCTTTAAAACAAAGTTTTTATTTAGAAGTACCAAGCTTTGCTTAAATAGAAAAGAATTTGTGGTTTTTGAGAGGAAAATGCTTGCAAAACCCTGTGAAATATTTATATCATAAGCCATACAGTAAGAAAAATATGTATGATGATATAACACCTGTCTTCCTACCAAAAGAAAAATAAGAGTTTCATCAGTAACAGAAAGAGGAGAATAGGTGAGGCCATGTCCAAGGTTGACAGCTGTCTGAATTCCAGTTATTTACATTCTTAGGCCCTGACTATAAGGCAGAATTGGGGTCAGAGGTAGTGTTATAAATACACTAATAGAAATGCAAATAGACCAGTGGAAAACCTGAGCACAGCAGGGATTTCCAACATTTTCCAGCATGTATGTGGTGAAGCTATAGTCTTGTAGACAAGACCCAGGTCTTACATGGCACCTAAGCCATGAGAGGGAGCCAGAGACTGGCAGTGCTGGTAAGACAAACCAGGTCTTAGTAGTGAAGTCAGGACAGGACCATGGACAGCAACCGTAGATTCAGGAGTATGGCACGCAAAGGCCAAAACGGCATAGCACGACCCAGGTGGCTACCAGTCTGTAATGCCCATAAGGATAGTTGGGAGGAGGCACACTGCAGAGAAATTTAGCAAGGAAAGACGATGGCCCATAGACAAGAAGATACTTCCCCAGACGTAAGGATGATACACAAACCCACCGGAAATTTAGATCATACCAGAAGGCAGTGAAGAACAATAGGAAGAGAAGAATACTCTCAATAGTTAATTTGACTATTTACTCAAAAGAGTCTAATTTTAAAAACGGAAATGATTGAATTTCCCTGGCTTGTAATATTATACTTTTTCAACTACTAGGTATAAATGGGAGCTCGTGAATTGCAGCGAGTTCACTTACAAACAAATAAAGAAAATTGGATTAATTAATTCAATTTTAGGACTACCCATTTTAGGCCAGTCATAATAGCTATTGAATTCCCTCTTCTTAAATATGGAGCAGGGTCCTGGAGGAGCCAACAGCTTTGAATCACTGGAAAAAAAATCAGTGGACAGAAATATGAGAAATACATAAGTTAGATATACAGGTTCAAATTTTAATTCCTCTATTTACTAGCAGTGTGACTTTTGTTAAGAATAAATCTCTAGGGGTATTTTACATTTCTTCATGTTTTATGAGCAGAGCCATGTCCTTCTGCATTCTGGACATTCTTTTTCAAGGATACTTGTAGAGTGATCAGCCATGAAAGATAGAGATATTACAACTTATACCACAGAAATATAAAGGATCATAAGAGACTGCTATGACATACACAACCTCACAATACTGTACCATGAAAAACTAGAAAATCTGAAGAGACCAATAATGAGCAGAAAGATTGAATAAGTAATAAAAAGTCTCCCATCAAAGAAAAGCCCATGGTTGAACTGCTTCACTGCTGAGTTCTACCAAACAGTTGAAGAATTAATGCCAATTTATTTCAAACTCTTTCAAAAAATTGAAAAAGAGGCAATACTTGTAAATTCATTTTACAAGGCCAGCATTACCCTTATACCAAAGCCAAACAAAGACTCTACAAAAGAAAAGAAATCTACAGGACAATATTCCATTTTAACATAGATTCAAAAGTTCTCAACAAAATACCAACAAATGAATTCAATAGCCCATTAAATGGATCATTCACCATGACTGAGTGGGATTTATCCCTGGGATGCAAAGATAACTCAACATATGCAAATCGGTAAATGTGATACACAACATTAACATAGTGAAGGGCAAAAAAAAAAATGATCATTCAATATATGCAGAAAAGTCATTTCACAATGCTCAACCACCTTCCATGATAAAAACTCTCAACAAATTAGGTACAGAAGGTATGTACATCAAAACAATAAAGTCCATACATACATGACAAGCTCATAGCTAAAATCAAACTCAACAGTAAAAAACTGAGAGATTTTCTTCCAAGATCAGGAACAAGACAAGAATGCCCATTATCACTACTTGCATTCAACATTGTACTGGAAGTCCTAGGCAGAGCAATTAGGCAAGAGTAATAAATAAAAGACATCCAAATTACAAGGGAAGAAGTTAAATTGTCTCTGTTAGCAAACAACATAGTTTTATACATAGAATACCCTAGCAACTGTACCCAAAAAATCTGTTAGAGCTAATAGAGAAATTTAGTAAAGTTGCAGAACATAAACCAATATAAGAAAATCAGTAGTAGTTTTTATGCACTAACAACAAACTATCTGTAAAAATTTCAAGAACAAAATCCCATTTACAACAGGTACAAAAAATAGTTAAGAATAAATTTAACCAAGGAGGTAAAAAAATCTGCATAAAGAAAACTATAAACCTTTGATGAAAGAAACTGAAGAAGACACAAATAAATGGAAAGGTATACCATGTTCATGGATTGGAAGAATTAACACTATTAAATGTCCATAAAACCCAAAGCTATCTAGAGATTCAATGCAATCCCTGTCAAAATTTCACTAACATTTTTCACAGAGAAAAAATAAATAAATTTGTATGGAACCACAGAAGACTCCAAACAGCCAAAGCAATCTTGAGCAGAAAGAACAAAGCTAGAGGTATAACACTACCTTATTTCAAAATGTACTGCAAACCTATAGTAATAAAAACAGCATGGTACTGCCAAAACAACAGACACATTGATCAATGAAACAGAATAGACAGCCCCAAAATAAACCCATGCATTTATGATTAATCAATTTTTAACAAAGATACCAAAAACACACAATGGGGAGAAGACAGTCTCTTCAATAAGTGAAAACTGGATATCCATATTCAGAGGAGTTAAATTGACCCTCATCTCACACTATATACAAAAATCAACTCTTAATATATTAAATACTTAAAAATAAATGGCCTTGCTTTCTTACAATAATCCAGAAAAATAAAATACCTAGGAATAAACTTAACCAAGGAAGTGAAAGATCTCTACAACAAGAACTACAAATAACTGCTGAAAGAAATTAAAGAAAAAAAAAATGGAAAGACACTCCATGCTCATGGATTGGAAGAATTAATGTTGAGAAAATATCCATACTACCCAAAGCAACCTACAGATTCAATAAATCTCCATTAAAATACCAATGATATTCTTCACAGAAATAAGAAAAGCAATCCTAACATTCACATGGAACAGCAAAAGATCCCAAATAGCCAAAGCAATCCTGAGGAAAAAAAAATGAAAGCTGGAGATATTACACTACTTGACCTCAAATTGTACTACAAAACTATGGTAACCAAAAAAGCATGATACTAGCATAAAAACAGACACATAGACCAATGGAACAGAACAGAGAACCCAGAAATCAACCCACATACTTACATCCACTGATCTTTGACAAAGGCACCAAGAACACATATTGGCAAAAAGACTTCCTCTTCAATAAATGGTGCTGGGAAGACTGGACATCCATATGTAGAAGAATGAAACTAGACCTGTACCTGTCAAAATATACCAAAATCAACTCAAAATGGATTAAATACTTAAATATATTTAAACTATACAACTCTTAAAATAAAACATAGGGGAAACACTTCAAGAAGTAGGACTGGGCAAAGACTTTATAATTAAGAACCCAAAATCATAGACAACAAAAGAAAAAATAAACAAATATTAAACTAAAAAGCTTCCCCACAGCAAAGAAACAATTAACAGAGCAAAAAGATAACCTACAGAATGGGAGAAAATATTTGCAAACTATGCATCAGATGAGGGATTAATATCCAGAATATACAAGGAACAGAAACAACTTAATAAAAATAAAAGTAACCCAATTTAAATATGGGCAAAGGAGCTGAATAGGCACTTCTCAAAGGAAGATATACAAATGGTCAATAGGTACATGAAAAAATGCTCAACATCATAAGTATCAGGGAAATACAAATCAAAACCACATTGAGATACCATCTCACCCCAGTTAGACTGGCTATTTTCAAAAAGACAGAGAATGACAAATGCTGGAGAGTAAGCAGAGAAAGGGGAACTCCCCTGCACTGTTGGTGGGACTGTAAGTTGGCGCAGCCATAATGCAAAACAGTATGGAGGTTCCTCAAACAAATACAGATAAAGCTGCCATATAATCCAGCAATTCCACTGTTGGATGTATACCCAAAGGAATGGAAACCATCATGTTGAAGGTATATCTGTACTCCCATGTTTATCTGCAAAACAGTATGGAGGTTCCTCAAACAAATACAGATAAAGCTGCCATATAATCCAGCAATCCCACTGTTGGATGTATACCCAAAGGAATGGAAACCATCATGTTGAAGGTATATCTGTACTCCCATGTTTATTGCAGCTCTACTTACAAGAGTTGGAAACAACCTTACCCAAATTTCTATTAACAGACAACTGAATAAGGAAAATGTATATATACACAATGGAATACTACTCTGCCATAAAAAAGAATGAAATTCTGCCATTCACAGCAACATGGCCAAACTTAGAGAAAATTGTGTTAAATGAAATAAGCTAGACACAGAGAGAGAAATACCACATTCTTACTCATAAGTGGAAGCTAAGAAAAATAAAATAAAAATAGATTTTTAAAAAGAAGGAAAGTAAGATGCAATAATCACAATAATATGTTGAACATATTGACAAATGGAATTATATTAAGCTAACAAATCTTTTTCACTGCAAAGAAAATAATCAACAGAGTAAAGAGACAACCTATGAAATGAGAGGACATGCAGTTGACTCTCTGTATTCACAGGTTCTACATTTGTGGATTCAACCAATGGCAGAAAATATTTGAAAACAAAGATTGCTTTTGTGCTGACCATATACATACTTTTTCTTGTCCTCATTCCTAAACAATACAGTATGAAAATTATTTACATAACATTTGCATTGTATTAGATATTATAAGTAAGCTAGGAATTGTTTAGAATGTAAGGAAGGGTATGCATAGATTACATGCAAATGTTATATCATTTTATATCAGGGACTTGAGCATCCATGGATTTTGATATCTATGGGACACCCTAGAACCAATTCCCCACAGATACCAAGTTAACAACTGTATTTTCAAACCGTATATCTGGTAAAATTTTATGTAAGGAACCCAAACAACTCAGTAATAAGAAAACAAATAACCTGATTATGAAATGAGCAAAATACCTGAACAGACGTTTCTCAAAAGAAGACATACAAGAAGCCAACAGGTGTATAAAATGTGCTCAACAAACGTCGCTGATGATCAGGGAAATGCAAGTTAAACCACAGGGAGATACCACCTCCCACCTATTAGAATGGCTGTTATCAAAATGATGAAAGCGCTGGCCATGACGTGGAGAAAGTGAGCCCTGCACACAGCTGGTGGGGGTGCAAATATAGTCACTGTGGAAATCCGTGTGGAAGTTCCTTAATAAATTAAAAACAGAGCTACCATGCGATCCAGCATTTCCAGTAGGGGGTATACATTCAAAGGCTATGAAATCAGTATGTCCGAGAGCTACCTGCATTCCTGCGTATATTGCAGCATTACTCGTAACAGCCAAGATATGGAATTAACCTGAGTGCTCATCAACGATGAATAGATAAAGAAAATGTGGTATAATACACAGCGAAATATCATTTGGCCTTAAAAAAGAAGGAAATCTTGTCATCTGCAGTGACTTGGATGAACCTGGAGGACATTATGTTAAGTGAAATAAGACAGGCACAGAAGACAAATACCACATAATCTCACTAATATGTGGAATCTGAAATAATTAACTCATAGAAACGGAGAGTAAAAGGTTGGTCACCAGAGGCTGAGGGGTGAGGAGGTTAGGGAGATGTGCTCAAAGAACACAAAATTTCAGTTAGAAAGGAAGAATAGGTTCAAGAGATCTGTGGCACGTCGTCGCAACTACACTGAAAACAATGTACTGTGTACCTGAAAATAACTAAGTGAGCATATTTTAAGTGTTCTCATCACACACACACAAAAATAACAGTATGAGATGACACATCTTTCAAACAGCTTGATTTAGCCATTTCACAATGTATACACATACCCGGACATCATGCATACTCCATAAACATACAAGGGCAGTTCAAAAGTTCATGGAAATATTTGTATTATGTTTTGATTTTATTTTTCCACAAACTATTTGAAGTTTTCTTGTATACAGTTTTTACTTGTCAATTTAAAAATTAATTAAAAAGGAAAGATAGAAATGCCTTCCTCCAGAGCAAAGGGCAGGCTTACCTGCCATTGTAAAAAAAATTGCTTACCTCCCATTATAAAATATTTGTGTTTTCTAAGCTCAGGGATCATCTTTTATAGTGCTATACCCTGCATGGGTAGTAGCCATCCTGTCTCTCTTTATCTCACTCTGTAAGAATTGCAGCTTGAGGAACTGGAACAGAAAATGTTGACACTCTGACTATTGCCATTGCTGTGGGTGATAAAGTTCCTTGTCTCTGAACTAGGAGTCTTGTGTCTTTCATCAGCATCTACAAAACTAAGGCAGGATAATTTGTTAGCCTGCATGAGGCTTGCTTTGCTCACATAGATCAGAATTGTATTTTTCCCATCACAGAATTTCCACTTCTCAGAGTTTACAGAGTTGAGGGCATAAGAGAAGATACCATAAAAATACATATAGCAACATGATTAGGAGATTAGATTGTGTAGTCTGATGGCCACGGTTTAAATTCCATCTCTGCCATTTACCAACTAAATGACTTCTGGCAAGTTACGTTGTGTCTCTGGGCCTTAAGTCACTCATAAGTTAAATGTGGATTGCTAATGGTAATACCAACCTTACAGCATTCTGAGTACTAAATATTCTGAGAACATTGCCTGGCACTTAGTATGCCTTTTGTCTGTTTGTTATAAAGCATTGAGAGAAGAAATTTGTACCTAGCTGGTTAGCAATCAAAATCAGATTAAAGACAGACAAACAGAAGAGAGATGGGTAGGTAGACAGATGATATAGATAAGTAGGTAGGTAGGTGGGTAAGTAGATAGACAGATAGTGTTGGTTCAGAAAATAGAGATCACTTCTGGCCACAAATCCTTAAATAGAGGACTTCCCACTTGAATTGCCCAGTAAATCGTAGGTAGAATTCATACATGTGTAAAGAAGAAGAGGCATGTGCAATCTAGAAAAATGCTTTAGCACATACATGGAAAATTTTGAAGCAAGAAGGAGCAATAGTACATTTCAGCTACTGTGCATTTTTTACCTTCCTTTCATTTTAAGTTCAATGTAAAGCACACAGTAGGTGCTCAATAATGTTATTGACTAACCAGGAAATTAAGGCCTTTAAATGATTATCATGCCTGGTGACCCTTTAGGTTAGAATTTAATATGAACGATTTTGATGTGCATTGATTTTTCTAAGATCATCCAGCTCCACTGTCTGGTGAGGCAGAACTCAGTGCTATTTAAGGGCAAAATACAGTGCTTCAAGCAGTACTTCTCCAAATGCAAATGCAAATTGTTCTCTCTTCAGTCCATTGGATTCAGAGGTTTATTGGGCACTTTCTCTGTTGCATTGATTTGGCCCTAATGATGTGCTTCAATCTTAGAGCTAGATTATTCTATTTTTCTCTAAGAGAACATAGTGATAGTCAGTTTTTTTCTGTAATCCTCTTCATGCTTTATTCTTTGCCTCTCCATTTCTTTTTGTTCCAGTTTTATGTTATGAACATCAGGTGGTAGCCACAATGAAGAAATACATTTTCTGGCAGCTGTGAATGTTATTTTGGATGCATACACTTCCTTCAAGAAATTAAACCATCTGGGTATTTTTCCAAATGCATTGAATATATTGAAAAAAAAAAAACATAAGATGCATCTTACTGGAGAGAAGAGGAAAGAAAGAAACCTTTATAATAATTTGCAAATTGATATCAAGTTTAACAATCTTCAGTAATTTCATACACTGGGAAAAGGAACTTTGATTTTTCATGTTTGCCTTTCCTATTTTTTTTTCTTGTTTTGCTCATCTGTTTGAAGGTTAGAACAATCTGTATAATTCTACAGGAAATGTTTACAAGTAGGAAATATAATTATGGAAGCCTATGCCACCCTGGTAGAATCAGATGATTTTATAAGACCCTGCTGCCTTATTTGGCTAATCCTAGCTTTACAGATAATGGTGTATATGTATTCCATCTTTGTCAATATAGCAGAATAATAAATAACTATATGCAGGAAGAAAGATGAGATAGCTGACTGCATAAAAAGTCAGTGTTCCCAGCAACACTAACTTTTGTAATGTATATGTTCCCAGTGTAGTAGCATTGCTGCCTTAGGTCATAGGTTAATGGAGGATATTTTGTGCTCTGTGCACAAGATAAATTGCATGGAATGACATCAGGAGGCTTTATTCACTCTGTCTTTTCACTTTACACAAACTTCAGAAACAGTGAAGATCCTGTTGGCTATGAGTAAAACTGGAAATTCTTAACTAATTCACCCTAAAATTCCACAGTGCTGTGATTTGTCCTGCCAAAGTTGGCTCAGTTTATTTCTTGTATATTATTAAGCAAAATAAATCTGCATAATGGGTCTTCTGAAGATGATTTACCGAATATGGGACTATTGAGCAACTATGTCCTCATAGTACTGGGTGCAGAACAGTTCTCTGGATAGCCTTGGACAGACCCATTTCTTCCCCTTTATTCTCCAGAATAATGTAGAATCTGCTGAGAATGCAACATTCTTTTTTTTTATTATTATTTTTATTTTGTCAATATACAATGTAGTTGATTATTATGTCCCATCACCGAAACCTCCCTCTCTCCTCCCTCTCCCCCCTCCCACCCAGGTGTGTGCCCTCCATTTTCTTGTTGTAAGAACTTCAAAAAACAATTGTGGTTGTTATATCTTCCTCTCCTCCCCCCCCCCGGTTCTTTTGTTTTTGTTGTTGTTGTTGTTGTTTGTTTGTTTTTTTGTGTGTGTGTGAGAGTGTGTGTGTGTGTGTGTGTG